>NC_054538.1:75948802-76251927 GCF_017654505.1 Polyodon spathula | reverse complement strand
ACCACATCAGCCCCTTTGATTTGTGAGGTTACACCCTCAAGGACCCTTGTGCCTAATGTGGTACAACCTGGAGAAAGTATGCGGTGATGCCTAGCTAGCCGCAGTACAGATATCAGACAGCGATGCCCCTCTGAAGATGGCCCATGATGTAGCTAACCCTCTAGTGGAATGTGCGGCTACCCTCCCAGGCTGAGGCAAGCCAGCACCATCATACGCAGTCGGGGCTGTGTCCGCAATCCAGTGCGACAGCCGCTGCTTTGAGAGGGGCTGTCCTAGGGTCCTTATCCCATAACAGACAAAGAGCTGGTCAGAATGACGTAGAGCTCTTGTCCTATCCACGTGGCATCTCAATGCCGGCACTGACCAAAGGAAAGTCAATCTCTTACGCTCCTCTGAAGAAAACAGGGGTGGATGACAGGACTCCAGTTCCACCGACTGCTTCATGTGGGAGGCTGTGATCACTTTGGGGAGGAAGGCAGGGTTTGTACGTAGTGACACCCTGCTGCCATTGTCCCAAATACACATAGAGGAGCTGGGCACTAACAACGCCTATAGCTTCACTGACCCGCTTAGCTGAGGTGATAGCTAAGAAGACGGATGTCTTCAAAGACAGATACTTCAACTCTGTGGAGTGTACTGTCTCAAATGGGGCCTTCGTCAGAGTACAATATCCAATTCTGGAAATACTTCCACTTGTAGGCATACAACGACCTAACGGAAACTGCTCTAGCCTACAATGTACCCACAACTGTGTCTGATGTTAACCATCGGTTCCTTTCAGGGGCCAGACCCATAGCTGGAACCTGCTTGGTTCCGGGTGCCAAAGAGTGCCTCTCGCCCGAATGAGGCGATCCAGACGAAGCGGGATCTCCTAGGGCTGGTCTTGTAAGAGCTGGCACAGGGTCGAGAACCAGATTCTCCTGGGCCATCTGGGGGCCATGAGGAGAACAGATGCCTTCTTTAACTGGACCTTTTCGAGAAAGGGCGGGAGTAATGGTATCGGCGGGAATGCGTAGAGCAGCGTTCTGGGCCACTCTACCTAAGCGGTGGAGGGAGTACCACAGGGGGCAGTGTGCCGTCTCTGCTGAGGCGAAGAGAACCACCTGCGCCTTCCCAAATCGTTTCCAAATGCACTCCACCGTCTGAGGGTGAAGTCACCACTATGACGGATGCAGATTTTTCATCGAGAGAAGGCCCGTTGCCCAATTCGGAAGCATTCGGAAGAATTCGGAAGCATTTAAACTAGAAAGGAAGGGGGGAGAAATCAACAAAAAAACAGAAGGGAGACCGCATCAAAACAAGAACAACAACTCAGGTAAGACAACCATTAAATGTATTTATCTAAATGCTAGAAGTATCAGAAACAAAATTCTAGAACTTGAAGCTACTGCACTAACAGGTAACTATGATGTGATAGGTGTTACAGAAACGTGGTTGTCTGAGAGTGATGGGGACGAATTTAATATTTGTGGGTATACACTGTATAGGAAAGACAGGCAGGACAGAAGAGGAGGAGGGGTAGCGCTATACATAAGAAACAGTCTTGAAGCCCAGGTGTTAAACCTGGACAAAGAAAATAAAACTGAATCAATATGGGTCAGAATAACGGACAAAAATTCAAAAGGCATAATAATAGGAGCATGCTATAGACCGCCAGATTCAGACGGTGAGCACAATAATCTGTTATACAATGACATTAGAAATGTGTGTAGCAAAGGAGAAGCCATACTAATGGGGGATTTCAACTTCCCCCAAATAAAATGGGAAAACCCGGTGGGTAGCGCGAAGGATGAAATAGAAATGGTGGAAATGACAAATGACTGCTTCCTAACACAATTTGTGAAGGCACCCACTAGAGGGGAGGCATGCCTTGATTTAGTCTTTTCAAATAACGAAGATAGAATAACTAAAACAGAGGTCAGAGAACCACTGGCAAACTCAGACCACAACATGGTCTCATTTGAAGTGTTTTTTAAATCCCCAAAAGAAATGACTAAAGCTAAGGTTTACAATTTTAGAAAAGCAAACTATGAAGGTATGAAACAGAGACTAACAGAAGTAGATTGGAGTAAAATAGAGAAAACACCCACAGAAGAAGGATGGTTGTTCTTCAAAAATGTAGTACTAGAGGCACAAAACAATTATATCCCTAAAGTAGACAAATCTAAATGTAAAACTAAATTGCCAAAATGGTTTAATAGATCAATTAAAAAAAAATATTCAGCGAAAAAAGGCACTTTACAGAGCATTAAAAAAGGACCAAAAAGAAAGTACGCAGAAAGAGTACACAGAACTGCAAACGCAAGTCAAAAAGGAAGTTAGAAAGGCCAAGAGAGAAATAGAAATAAACATTGCTAAGGGAGCTAAAACCAATTCCAAAATGTTTTTCCAATATTACAACAGCAAGAGAACATTCAAAGAGGAGATTAAATGTTTAAGAGATACAAATGGCAAAATCGTAGAGGAAGAAAAAAAAATAGCAAATATGTTAAATGATTACTTTTCACAAGTTTTTACAAAGGAAGATACTGACAACATGCCCCACATGTCATCCAGTTCCTGTCCAGTTTTAAATAACTTTAGCATAACTGAGGCAGAAGTGTTAAAGGGACTAGGAGCTCTTAAAATAAACAAATCCCCTGGGCCGGATGAGATCCTCCCAGTAGTACTCAAAGAAATGAAAGAAGTAATTTACAAACCGCTAACCAAGATCATGCAGCAGTCTCTTGACACAGGGGTGGTACCGACAGACTGGAAAATTGCAAACGTAATACCGATCCACAAAAAGGGAAACAAAACTGAACCAGGTAACTACAGACCAGTAAGCCTGACTTCTATTATATGCAAACTTATGGAAACTATAATAAGATCCAAAATGGAAAATTACCTATATGGTAACAGGGTACTGGGAGACAGTCAACATGGTTTTAGGAAAGGGAGATCGTGCCTAACTAACTTGCTTGAGGATGCAACATCCATAATGGATAATTGCAAAGCATATGACATGGTTTATTTAGATTTCCAGAAAGCTTTTGACAAAGTCCCGCACAAAAGATTAATTCTCAAACTGAACGCAGTTGGGATTCAAGGAAACACATGTACATGGATTAGGGAGTGGTTAACATGTAGAAAACAGAAAGTACTGATTAGAGGAAAAACCTCAGAATGGAGTGTGGTAACCAGCGGTGTACCACAGGGATCAGTATTAGGTCCTCTGCTATTCCTAATCTACATTAATGATTTAGATTCTGGTATAGTAAGCAAACTTGTTAAATTTGCAGACGACACAAAAGTAGGAGGAGTGGCAAACACTGTTGCAGCAGCAAAGGTCATTCAAAATGATCTAGACAAGATTCAGAACTGGGCAGACACATGGCAAATGACATTTAATAGAGAAAAGTGTAAGGTACTGCACGCAGGAAATAAAAATGTACATTATAAATATCATATGGGAGATATTGAAATTGGAGAAGGAATCTATGAAAAAGACCTAGGAGTTTTTGTTGACTCAGAAATGTCTTCATCTAGACAATGTGGGGAAGCTATAAAAAAGGCTAACAAGATGCTCGGATACATTGTGAAAAGTGTTGAATTTAAATCAAGGGAAGTAATGTTAAAACTGTACAATGCACTAGTAAGACCTCATCTTGAATATTGTGTTCAGTTCTGGTCACCTCGCTATAAAAAAGATATTGCTGCTATAGAAAGAGTGCAAAGAAGAGCGACCAGAATTATTCCGGGCTTAAAAGGCATGTCATATGCAGACAGGCTAAAAGAATTGAATCTGTTCAGTCTTGAACAAAGAAGACTACGTGGCGACCTAATTCAAGCATTCAAAATTCTAAAAGGTATTGACAGTGTCGACCCAAGGGACTTTTTCAGCCTGAAAAAAGAAACAAGGACCAGGGGTCACAAATGGAGTTTAGAAAAAGGGGCATTCAGAACAGAAAATAGGAGACACTTTTTTACACAGAGAATTGTGAGGGTCTGGAATCAACTCCCCAGTAATGTTGTTGAAGCTGACACCCTGGGATCCTTCAAGAAGCTGCTTGATGAGATTTTGGGATCAATAAGCTACTAACAACCAAACGAGCAAGATGGGCCGAATGGCCTCCTCTCGTTTGTAAACTTTCTTATGTTCTTATGTTCTAATTCGTCACTCCAGGAATGTGTGTCGCCTGTAGGGACACCTTTGAGCCGATGTCAAAAGCCTGAAGGCAATTTGATGTAACCCTGGGAACAACTGTTGTGTTGTCCCTCCGGAGCAGAACATGTGCTCCCTGATGCACCGGGAGGAAGTGGTGGAGAACAAAACCAGCCATCTTTTTTGGGCACCAGAAAATATCTTGAGTAGTACCCCACTCCGTGGGGGTGGGGGTGGGGGATAACACAGCCACCTGCCGAGACACCTCGCATTCTCGGTGGGATTGCTGCAGGATCGCCTCCACGACTGGCCCAAAAGTATGTCCTGGGGATATGGGCGCGTCTAGCAGCACAGTCTTATCCCTGTTGGGAACCCTTGCTTGTGACAGCCTTAGCTGTCTGCGAGCTACAACCAGACTAGCCAGGCTCTGGCCTAGCGCTTGCCCTTGAAGACTGGAGATCTGGAGCAACTTGCCTGAGAGGAGGTGCAATTCAGTGGCCACCGGCCCTTGGCTGGGAGTGGGGTCTCACACAGTACACCGTCCATATATGATGTCAGCTTACCCATCGTGTTTGCCAGGCGGGTTACTTGTGCCTCCACTTCATACGCCCTCCTGAGGTATGTCTCCGTAACCCTACATTGTGGGTTTGGGCACACAGGGTCTTTGGCCAATCCACCCACCAGCGGACCAGGGCTACAATGATGGAGTATACTGGGGTAAAACCTGCAAGGCCCAGTTTCTCTGCGTCTTCCAAGGAGGCAAGCTGCATGGCTTGCTTCAGCATGCTTGGGTCTAAGGCCAGATGATCCCAGGATAAGCGTACCTCCTCCATGAAGTCAGGGAAGGCCGGGAATTTTTGTGAACGAGAAGCCATCACCTGTGTCCGAAACATGGACCAGCATGGTTCTGCCACTGGCATCCAAGGGACTTGCAAAAAAGTTGCAGCATGTTCCATCAGTGCTGACGTCGAGCTTGATAGCGGTGGCACTGGCTATCGAGGCCACATCGGAGCCAGGTTCCGCCTTGGCAGAGGTCGGGCTCTCCTCCTACCTCCATCACAGAGGAGAAGGAGGCCTCGACCCAGGAGGCCGCTATAGAGAGCATGTCCTCCCCTGCCAGCTGTGACGCCTCTTCCCGTTCACCCTGATCTCCCCCAAGAGAGAGAGAGTATGGTACATGAGGCAGCAGCAGAGCTAGAAACTGCGGTTGGGGCTGCAGGTACCTGTCTGGACAGGAGTTCCTGGACTTGGGCCATCTGAGCCTTAAGGTCCATGATGTCCCTTGCCTATTTCGAGCGCTTCACCCATGTCGCTTGTGGAGATGGGGAGCAGCTACGGGGGACCTGCAATTGGGGAATGTCCAGCAAGGGGTCCTGGGACAGTCCATGAAGGAGGGGCTCTGGAGCTCCGAGAGCCGCCGATGGTCCGGCCACAGGGGACACAGAACCCACCCTTTTGGCCCTTTCCAGCCAGTTCTCTAGCACCAAGGGCTGAAAAGCAGCGCAGATGCTACAAGCCACCTCACTCTCAAGGGCCAAGGCGGCATGCTGGACTCCCAAGCATTGAGCACACAGGGTATGCCTGTCTTCCTGAGGGATTTTAGCCCTACAGGACGTGCAAGCATGAAACTCTGCCTTTGCTCGTCATCACGGTGGAGTGTTCAACATCGATTGCACCATGTGTTTTGTGCAGAGTTCACTGAACAATAAGTGCACTGTGTGCACCAAGCACTAGGTTGACTGAGCACCACGTGCACTGGTTATACTGAGCACAGTGCTCCGTCTATATGCAGATGGGGGTCGCACAGAGACTGCCAAACAAACAAGGCCTAATCCAGCTGCCAGACGGCGGCTTGTGGAATCACTCGACAGCGGGGATGCGGCAAGGCCTAGCCCCGTGGAGGAACTGTATTCTCCCAAGTGTGTAGTTTTTAGAGAGAAAAAACACACACTTATTATAATATTGCACAGGCAGTTGCTCACATACGACCTACAGTAACAAAAAAGGCAGCCTGCAACGCAAGTGAGCAGGCTGCTGGAACTGAGGAGACAGAAAAATAAACTTCAGTTAGTGTCACTGATTTGGGGAAAGCGACAAGAAGGCTTTCAGCATGAATGAAGAGGAACTGCAGTCGATTCAGGAAGCTCTTTTCTATCAACAGTTCTCAGTTTAACACAGAGGTCTTACCTACCATCTTGAGAAGCAAAAAGAGCAATGGCGTCCTTAGGATGACGGTTTTAATCCCTCGGTGGGCGGGACTAAGTGCGTCATCCCAGAAAGGGGCCTATCGGCAGCTCTGATATAAAGAGCTCAGTAATACCTACCCAATAGGCAGGCATATCCCATACAGTAAGTAATGTTGGTGGTCGTCTTCGAATTGAAAGGAAACCCTTCTTTACTCATCCAATATCTAGAATGCAATGCCAGATAAATAAATAAAAGGATCCTGGTAGAAAAAGAAAGATTCATTTTTATTAAATCAAACATTTTAAAGTAAAAATAAATGTTTATAAATGCTTTTTCATGCACATTTCAAAATGGCGGATCATACTGTACTGGCATATAAGTTGCCGACGCTGCTGCATAGGAACAGAAAAGTTTAATTGCATGATAATGGACCATTAGTTGTTTATAGTTAAAGCATGTTAACTGAAAAGAGTATGAAAGTGTATTTAAAATGTAGGGACTATATTATGCAAGACTTTTCTCACAGATCTGACTGACATAAGAAATGTACAGAATAAAGTTTTCAGATGTGCTTGCCATTTTAGCAGAAAAATGCAGCTGTCTCTGCAAAACATTTTAAGCAGTAAATGCTTAGGACAAGTAAGTGTACTACGTTAGTCTTATCCTTCACAGTACTAAGTTAATCCACTTGAACAACATCATCATGAATCTGATTTGGTACGCTGCTGAAATCAGGATCTTGTTTATTATGATTTAGCAGATGATCTACCTGTCATGATTAGCTTCTGGTACGCTGAAATTGGACCCACCACATGGACCAAAATGGACCCACCACATTCCAACAACTGATGGGGGAGGTCTTTCAAGGTATGATGTATAATTTATGTTTAGCACATCTTGATGACATAATAATTTTTCGAAGACAATGTTGAGCATCTCGGAAAGGTTTTACAGAGGCTACAAAAGCATGGTTTGACCTGCAAATGGGAAGTGAATTTGCCAAAAGAAAAATGTAGGATCCAGCTACTACTTGATCCATTGTGGAATATCCACGGCCAAGGAAGATAAAACATGTGCAAAGGTTCCTGGGTGATGAAGTCTTACAGAATTTAGCTGAAATTATGGAGCCACTGAACCAATTGAGGAGGAAGGGGAAGCAATGGTACTGGTCTTCTCAAGCATGCCGTGGCTTCAGCTGACACCCTTAACCACTTCGATATGACACGTCCCTTTTGTCTGCAGACTGACGCCAGTGATGTGTGCTTGGGGGCAGTGCTCTACCAGCTCCAGGATGGGACCAAGAGGAATATAGAGTATGTCAGCCATATACTCACAGCTACAGAGAGGTGCTATTACACTGTGGAATGTGAGTGCCTTGCCATTGTGTCGGCAGTAAAAAAGTTCAGAGCTTACCTGGAAGAGAAGGGCTTTTAAACCTCACTGACCACAGTGCTCTCAAATTGCTCCACTCTCTTAAAGACAGTGTAGGTAAGCTAGGTAGGTGGAAACTTGTTTTGCAAGAGTTTGAATTTGAAGTTCATCACAACAGAGGTAAAGATAACCTAGGTTAAAATGCTTTGTCTCGTGCCCCAGTTCCAGAGATGGCACCCCCGGAGGACGAGGACGAGGAGGAGATGGAATGCCTGGTTCCACCAAAATTCATGGATGTTACTGCTGTAGTGGCAACACCTCCCAGCTCGATAGAGGAGGAACTAATTCCCTTCATTAGGGAGGAGAGTTTGAAAGAACAACAAAATTATGTCCAGTCAAGAGAAATCTTTTGAATCTTACGTGGGGGAAATTTGTCCACGAGCAAGAAGGACCAGCAGCTCGCAAGTCAGATAATCAGTTACTTTTTTATTGTTGATTCTCTAGTATTTCAAAAACACACAGAGAGCCAAACAGCTGAAGACAACTGGTGGGTCTATGTACCTGAGCCACTGAGAAATAAAGTCCATGATTCTAGGATGGTGTGACACATGGGCAGCAGGAACACTCATAAAAATGTGATAACAAGCTTACACCAGGTCCAGTGGTGGTAAACAAGGTTGATGAACCATGCCATGAACTTCACTGGTTGTGGATTTAATGGGGCCACTCCCATCTACAAGAAAAAAATAGCAAGTACCTCTTTGTCGTAGCAGACCACTTCACAAAATGGGTTGAGTTATTCCAACTGAGATGGGCATGTTAATGCATGGAGGATAAAAATGCAGCATACCATCCATTTTCATCCACAAACCAACTGGGTGGAAAGGATAAACCTAAACAGGCAGATCATGCCAAATGGGATGAACATTTACCATGTCTTGGGCTGGCAATAAGATTTTCTCCTGCAAGGCTCAATCTAGGTCATGAACTTTGTTGGCCACTTCACAGGAGCCAAAGAGGATGAAGTGGAGCCTTCTAGGTATGAACAGTTTCTGCATACATAACTGGAGGATTTGTATGACTTAGCCATGCAGAACACAAAATATTCTCAACTGAGTCAGGAGAAGAGCTACAAGGGCTACATGTGGGAACAATGGCCCTGCTGAAGGCTCATCCAATATCATCCAAGCTCGGCAGGTTTGCTGCCAAGCTGGCAGTAGAATGGCAAGGCCCTTTCAGAGAAGTGAAACAGACCTCCTCGGTGAATGTTCATGATGATCCACAGACTGGCTGGTGTCGAGGGTCTCCTTATATTGCCAACCTGCACCCTTATTTCAAAAGAGGTGATGACAGATTGGAGTAAGGGTGTGGAAAGCTTCTCTGCCAGCTGTGAGACAACATATATTAACCACAGTGCACATGACAGTGATGGCTGTGAAACAGAATTGTTTGAAACAGTTCCAGAGTAAAACCATACTCTTGAAGCTTTGGTGCCACCAGACAATGTAAGGGTAGCCCCATCACCAGAACGTAGACCAAGAACCCAAAGAATTGACTATGCCAGGTTCCATAGAATAGGCTGTAAGCAGCTATAAGGTTACATACAGTTGCAGACGAGTACTGAAAAAAAGTTTAAAAATGCTTGTTTTTTATGTTACTGTTATATCTCCACAAGTTCTAACTTTTGCCTCCCAAGGTCGGCGCTAAGGGAGGGAGGATGTAGTGGTGATTGTTTACAGACCACTCCTTAAGCACACGGTGCCTTTAACTGTGATAATGGTTTAATCCAATCCGTTCCAGGAGATGACACTGGAACCGTGCGCTCACTCTCTTGCTAAACAGACACTCACCAGAGCAGAGCAGACACAGTATTTCTATAGAAAAAAGTCATAAATAATAGCAGTAGCTTTCAGCCTTTCGTTAAGTGGTTTCCTCATTGTGGATACGGACTGAGTTTCTTCACCTCAGGACCAAACATCACTTTCACTCAGTACTTTCACCACGCGTCAGACTGCATTCATTGCCATGAGGCACTGGGGATTAATTGGGACTGATCGATTAACATAGCGCTTCCCTCTGGCAGCAGCAGTGAAAACTTTGCTTTCAACTCCTGCAATTAATCAGAATTGAACAAAACAATATAATCTTGTGACAAATGTTGAAACTGTGTGTTACTATTAATGACCACGTAGTGTCTTTTAATTAAGTTTATATAAATAAATGTGAGGAACACAGAGCAGCAGCATACTCAAGTATGAAAACTTGGGTAAAATACTAATTTTGATAGTTTCCACCCTACCATAAAAAGATAAACGCAATTTACTTCAGAGTTTTAGTTTTTCCTTGATATTTTGTAGAAGAGCTGTAAATTTTAAAGGGACTATTTTATCTGCAAATTTTGAAATGATTATTCCAAGATATTTAAGCCCAATTTTTGGCCACAAGTGTAGAGCAGTTAATGTGTTAAATAAACAGAGATCTAGTGGAGAAAACAAGCCGTGGTTTCTTATGGCCAGACACAACTGCATTATTCGACAACAGTAGCAACATTAAGAGGTGGAGCTGTCATGGCTGGTAAGTATTATGGTAGGGCTGGTCAGCTGGTCAGTACCTCACGTAGTGTTACAGCCATACTTGAAGGTTTAAATAGAAAGGGATAGCAGATTGTAACATCATGAAACTATGTAGTAAATGACATCTCAAACACTTATTAGAGATATATAGAAATATAAGTGTAGTTACCATGGCATCAAAAGCCTATATAAGTACCTCTACTTTTTTTTTTTAGACACTCTTTCCCTTGACAAATATATCATAAACATACCAAAATATTGGGAAGTTGGTTCTTTGCATTTTGTATGATCTTAACATTTGTATTTTGTTTTTTGTGTAAAAAACATACTGCAGAATGTTGACCCATTTTTTAAATTCTGAAATATAGATTTATGACTGAGGCTCGCGGCTTCCAGCTGAGATGTGAAAGAATTCCTGTGAAAAAAAATAAAATAATAAACAGGTTTTCCAGGAATCTGGAGCAGAAGGTGAACAGAATGTGTTTATTGTACTTAGTAACATTTATTACACATGCATTAATCATACCACCAATCACGTCACAAGCTCTCCTCGGTGGTGTGGTCTTCACTGTGGAACTGGCCAGTGCAGCTGCACAGCATGCCGGCACAGTCTTTTGTCTTTGCTTTACAGATCTTGTGAGGGGGGGGGGGGGGGTTGTTATGGCAACTCAAGGTAAAAAATATCTGGATTGCAAAATATGCAAATGACCTTCAATGTATTAATGATTGCTTTTTATCAATAGCCTTACAGCTGCAATACAAAATATCGCATCACATTTCATAATGCAAACAGATCTTTTTTTTTTCTTTGGCTAAATAAATGCTTCTTGAAAAATATTTACATCATCAATGCAAATGTAGGAGTCATAGCTGGAGGACTAAGTTGAGAATATCAAAGTGTTTTTTTCACAAGCAGGATAACGGATACCTACTGCACCAACTAGCGCTGGAAGAATTTTTACTTCAAGGGGTGTCAGGCTTGAACGCATAACAACACGCACTTTGTATCGGATCTTTGCGTAAAGATAAGCAGCCGTGTAATTATCTATTGAACTGCTGTGGTGAGCAAAAATTTCCAGCACCCACACCAGGGCCCCCGAGTGGCTGCTAGTTCTCAGCCTGCAGTTAAATTAAGATCAATTTTTACAATGCAAAGAATCAAGGAGTCCCTGTCATGAGTAAATCAATACAAACAGCCATTCTAACAAGGTCCAGCTCTTAATTCACAGATGCCCTTCTTTGCGTAATACGTTGTTAACATGGTTGAATATGCACTTTAGAGTGATAAGGTCATACTTTCACTAGCAGGAAGTGCATCAGGTGAAAGTGGGTTATGTATTATTCAGAAGCTTCTTTTCCCACAAATTGCTAACTAGCACAAGCAAAGAAATAATTGAGACTGCATTAATTGACGCAGTATACTGTTCATCAGGGATTGTTTCAATAAGAAGTGTCCCGGCTTGAACAATGGCTGTGAACCAGTTTCCTTGTGATCATTTGTTTAGGCTTGTTGTGATGAATCGCGTATTAGCGGTGTATTGCTAGGATTGGATATGCAGTTGCTAGGGCCTTAGGCTGTATAATAATACCACAAAGTGGTGGAGCCGAGCAGTAGAATCTGACACTATCTATTCACTTTTCAACTGCAGGGAAATGATGTAAATTCTTGCAATTAACAGAACGAACGTGGAACAGTGTTTATGTAAATTCAATTCAACACACTGTTGATGTTAATTGCACCAACTACCCTTGCAATTTCCTGCCTGAAAAAAAAAGAAAGATTATAAACCTAAACTAAACACTAGGGGTCACTCTTAATCAGAAAACAATATGTTTCTAGATAAGTGCGTTAGTCCAAGGGTAGCCAGTTAGCCTTTCCACTCCTACTCTTTGTTCCAGCCGTGTTCTACATTGCTTGATTGAACCAAATAAACCTCTATTCAGACCCTGAAGTAGTTAATTATATCATTGTACCTGTTATTATTATTATTATTATTATTATTATTATTATTATTATTATTATTTCTAGCAAATGGAAATGTGTTTTGAAATGATTTTATGCTTATATTTGCACTAGAATATTTCACTACATATTTTGTATTTTTTCACAATTTAATGAAACAGTAATTAGACAGAAGAACAAATATACCCAGTCACTAAATACTAAATATTAATATGATGATTCTATGAAATGATCAGGGAAGCAAAGACAAATGCCCACACTAACACCTCACTCTCAACTTGACCATGTAAACCAATGTTTTCAAACCAATTTAAAAACTCATAGGCCAATCTTTTCACTGAGATGAGAAGCACTTCCTCTTTTCACAGCACAGAAACACACAGCCCCCATATTTAAAAAAGAGCCTTTTAGAGGGGCCTTGTACTCGTCTAAGTGTCTCTGTTTACACAACAGAAATCATCGTGTTAGTTGTCAGTTGCTCTGTTACATGGTTGAAAGATGTTTACACAACAGAAATTATCGTGTTAGTTGTCAGTTGCTCTGTTACACGGCTGAAAGATGTTTACACAACAGAAATCATCGTGTTAGTTGTCAGTTGCTCTGTTACACGGCTGAAAGATGTTTACACAAAGCAGCATTGAAACACGGAATGGCCAGACGTGCTCCAGATTCAATAATGTAACCTTAATTGTGCTCGTTAGCATACTTGTTGGCAGAAATCCAGAACTGTTACTAAACTGACATGAAGGTTCATGCATATGCATATGAGATCTCCCTCCATCCCCCACCCAAATCAAATGGGCCCCACGCACAGTCACCAGGCAACAAGACTGACAGCCAGCAGCCGGGCTGGGTTTTATGTGGAAGGACAGTGTGACTGCGGGAAGGGAACGCTTTTTATCTGGGTTTCATAACAAAATAAGATGGCCTAGACCCAAAGTATTTTTTATTCTACCGGATATATATATGGATATAATATATATATATATATATATATATATATATATATATATATATGTATAAAAGAAAATAAGATTTTTAAATCTTTTTGTGTACATTTTTTAAAAACCTTTTCTTTCTTATGCCTTCAATTTTGTACACTGCATATATATATATATATATATATATATATATATATATATATATATATACACACACACACACACACACAGGTATATATCAGTATAATCGTAAATCTCGAAAAACTACTCGCTTCTAAATCTTTTGTAGTCATTTTTGTATTACTTTAGTATAAATACATGTTAATTTGGATTCATATGTTCTTTTTTCTGACTTTATGTGAACGAAAAGACACACATTTGCCCGTTTTCCCATTGGAAATAGTGATATTTTGACATATCACTGTCCTGGAGACAAAAGCAAAATTTGTGGGGAATAATAGCCATTTTCTATACTTTTGAGGCATAAGAAATTAGGAAATAACACTTACTACCCAGGAACAAAAAAATTGTTACACGTGTAATCTATACATGTTTCTAAATTGTAATACGCACCTCCTTCCACAAGAGGGAAACAACCTTGCTAGAGCCGCCCCTTCCCCTCTAGTGTGTCGCTTTGCCATCAGACTTCAGTGTGTTGAACCCAATAACCGGAATTCCTCCCCAAGGGTCGCACATGTTTCAGCTGATCTGCGGTGTATAGTGAATGTTGGTGCTAATTTCAATGTCTTTAAATTTGCGCCCATGAGTGAGTTACGATAACACATTGTAACTGTCATTGATACACAGCTCAGATATGCTTGCTGCAGTGCTGAGAATAGACAGACTTTATCGAGAGGGTGGCAGACCATCACCGATTAATCAAAATAAATCGCAGTGCAACCAGTGTAATATTAAACGGTTTTCTTTTTCTTTTTCTTGTGATCATCGGTCATAGTGTGATCGCATTATAAACCTGTATGTAATGGCTTTCTTAAGCAGACATTATTAGCTTTGTTTTGTGATCCAACGTAACGATGTCAGCGCGAACCTGTGAGTGAACGACAGGGTTAATGTAAAACGCTTCCTGTTTGTTCTCGTTTTATATTTCTCCGAGAATACTAGGTGTTGTGTTAAGAAACACGCAGTGGCTGCAGATTTGCAAGGGAAGTATTAGAAACTTGCTCAGGAGTATTCAAAGGTGGGCTTCTCGTTCAGTCTGATTTAAAAAAAAAAAATGTTTGAAAGAGTCATTCAATTAAATGTGTTTGTGTGTGTTGAATTATTTTTATGTAGAATTGTGCAGTTGTCTACAGATGAAAGGGACGTACTTTAATGCAATCGCTACGTGTTAAATATTGGGGTACAGATTTGTTTTCCCACACTTCTGTTGGCGTTTTGTTGCTATTGTTATGATATTGGAATTCTGTATTGGTAAAATTCTGATCCTGATATACACGATCAATACACACATTAAAACAACACTGAGTAAACGTGTTGCTAACGTACGCCACGACTGACTTTGACATGACAGCAGCAAATGCAAGAAGTTCTGGACGACAGGACATTGTATTGGATTTTGCTTTTAAAAATGTGAAAACTAAGCAACATACCCCATAAGCCCCTGTAAACAACGAATTGTTACAGAATGCATGAGATTGTCAGCCTATCCTTTATGAGCAGCAGGCATTTTCAAGTTCATAGTTTGGAGGATACATGAGTTGCCTGAATCCAGATTAATTGCCCAGTGTGCAAAAGAAAAGTATCAGATCAACCCCTGGATGAGCAAATATATAATGATGCACTGATAGGAAGAGTGAAGGCTTAGCAGCCAAGCCTCGTTGTATGTAAGTATAGCCTTTATAATGCATCATTAACTGAGTTTTAGTTTGTTGTGTGTCTTTTTGATACACAGTTCTTGTTAAGCAGTCATATTTTGTCTTGTGCTTGAAACACATGATCTCCATCACTCTCAGACAACCAAGTTTCTGTAACACCTATCACATCATGGTTACTTGTTAGTGCAGTAGCTTCAAGTTCTAAAATTTTTTTTCTGATACTTCAAGCATTTAGATAAATACATTTAATGGTTGTCTTACCTGAGTTGTTGTCCTTGTTTTTATGCGGTCTCCCTTCGGTTTTTTTGTTGATTTCTACCCTCTTCCTAGCTTAAATGCTTCTGAACCTGCTCGAGGATCTTTTCTCCAAGTAGATTGGTTCCCTTTTTATTTAAGTACAGTCCGTCCCATCTATACAGATAGTCCTCGTTGTAGAATGTGGTCCAATGATCAAGATAAGTGAAGCCTTCCCGTGTGCAACACGTCTTCAGCCATGCGTTTAGATTAATTATTTCCAGCTGTCCATATGGTCCTTTGCAAGGTGCCGGCAGTATCTCAGAAAATACCATAGTTTTGCTGTTGTCTTTTAATTTCCTTCCTAGCTCTCTGAATTTGTTTTGCAAGGATTTTGTTCTGTCTCTTCCAATGTTGTCTGTACCGATGTGGACGACCTACCGGGTAATCTCCTGTTCGTTCTAGGAGCCTGTCCACGTTCTCAGTGATGTGCGTGATGGAGGCTCCTGGAAGGCAGCACACTGTAGTAGTAAAGGGGTCCAAACTGCAAACTGAACTTGCTGTGTTTCTCAATATGGAGTCCCCAACAATCATGACCTCCCTTCTTTATGCTGTCTGGTCACCACTGTTAAGAGGGTCCTGGATGTTGTTCCTTTCGTTCTCTTGATGTTGATTGGATATACGTATACTATAGCACAACACTATCAAAAAAAAAAAAATTATTTTAGACTCTTTTTACCACCTATTCTGCATTGTCTGAACCAGATTTAAGCCCTTCATTCTGTGCATTGAGAAGCTGCAGAACGACAAGACCAGACTGGAGGCGAGACACCCCCTATCCATGTATTAGTATTTAGAGAAACTGCGTAACTTGCCGGATCAGAATCTGCAGATCAGAATGTTCATCATCTTAGCAGTAGCTGTTGAAGTTTTACCTGTAGAATGTGTGTTTAGAGTGTTTATGAGATTTGGAACATCCCACTGCCATGGTCTACACGTGCTGGACCCTAACCGTGTCGCGATCTGGTATCATGCGGGTCGGCTATGCGATTTCACACTGCTTTTGAAGAAGCAGTGTCGTCCTGGGTGACAGAAGCAAATACACAACACGCGTAGCAATGCCCCGGAAGCAGCTTGTTATGGACACTTCCATCCAAGCTTCTCTGGATTGAACCATCGGCCCAGATGTTGCTTAGAGCAAATGTGTCTTTATCCATGATGCAGTCTCTCTCATGGTGTGTCTCAATCAACAAAAATATGGCTAAACAGAAATGTTCCTTGCAGAAGTGACACCTTCACGCAGGCTGTTTGTTAATTCGTTGGTTTAAGAACAACCATCGTGAATTTTGTCTCGCTCGACCCGGATCAAAGTGCGTCGACCCACATCCTGTGGTTGTTAGAGGAGGCACTTTACTCTTTGAGATAAGGTGTGCGCATCATGCCATGCAGGATTGCTTTCAGAATATGCTGAATGTTTGTTCCTGTACGTTTAATGGGTATCTTAAACAATGACAGATGTTACATCTGGTTTTGCAGTGGCTCCCTGAGAGCAGGTTCAGGGATTGAAATAAGACTCACACCAGGTTGTAATATGTGTGTGATTAGCCCCAGTGTATAGGTAGCAAGCTCAGGTGTGTCTAATTATTAAACTCATAGTAAAACCAGGAATGGGTCAAACTGCTATGCAATGGGAGTCTTATTTCCATCTCTGAGGTTATCTGTTGACATTCAGCTTGTTAATTATTTGACAGCCATGTTACTCCATCTTTAACAAGGTGCTGTGGTATCTAAAGCGAGCGGTGCTCAGTGGAGGTGAGCTGGCAGAGCTGTGAGGGGAAGCTCTATCATTCCCACTATAAATGCAGGGTGTTGACGTCTCACAAAGCGACCTTGTGTTACCAGTTGCCCCTGACCACCCCCATCCCTATGATTCTAATGACAGCACTGCCTTGTGTGCCTTCTCTGCACTGCAAACTGAAACATGTTGCTGTCTGTCTTCACAGCCAGCAGCAGCTAAAGAAATGTCACGCTGAGCTGGTTGGAGCAGCATCATTCAAGAGAAAGTTCCCTTTAATGACACAAGTAAGTCTTTGAGAGTAAGTCTTTTATACCGTTACAAGTATTTTCTTTCTCACTGACAACTGACGGGAGACCTGGAAAAACTTGTTTACCCACATTTTTCTTTTTTTGTAGATAACCTATTCTTGCTTCATTTTAACAACTAAATACAGTTATTTGAAAACATGTTTATTTTAATTTTTCAAAATACATTTCTTGTAATATTATGCAATATATATCAAGTATATCTTTGCCTTTCACTTTGCATTTGCACTGCATGTTTGAACGCATGGATGCCTATACAAGTAGAATACTGTATTTCCTATAAGAACCTGGTTTGTTTCCCCTGCATATTCCCTTTTTAAGATATGTAACTTCATCCCTTGTTTGTTTTACTTCCCGGTGAAAGCCGACCCAGATTTAATGCACTAACATGTTTTCTGTGCCTTCTGTTTTTGTTTGTGTAAAACACCGTCTGGCTCTTAATATAATGAATGATACTATCACTGTGCTGTTGCTGGGTTGTTGCATTTAAGTGACCTATATAAATAACTAGTCGTAGTCCAAAAGTTACAGAGTTTTGGGAGGGCTGTGTAACTCTGCTATGTTCTTCAGTTGCACTGATGTTGGCTTCCATTATTACTTATTCAAGTTGTATGCAAGGCTACCTTGGTGTTATCAGGTGGATATGGATCCATAGGTTACATATATATGACAACAAAAAATAAATGGAAGAGCAAAAAGCATACTGTAGTTTCCTACAAAAAGACCACCACCACTCCACACCACCTTGGTTGAAAGAAATGCCAAATAAATTGTGTTAATCTGAAATGGCTGAGTTTTCAAGCTATAGTAAAGTGCTTGTATTTTTTATTTTACAATAGCATTGGCACTATAAAACACTGAATGTCCCGCCTCAGGGTAGTAAATTGCTTAGGGTGTTTACTGGTAAGGGGGGTGGTTGTTGTGCTGGGTGAGAGTGCAATCCTTCCTACACTAAAGGCACTATATGTTTGATTGTATTTTAATGAGAAACACAATTCAGCCAGAAGGTGGCACTGTAAAGGGAAGAAAGATTCACTTCACAATCAGTAGCAATGCATTTGACAAGCATTTCGAAGGGGAAGGAGATACTATTGAATAGGTGCTGTAGATAAATATGTTTAAAATGCCCCAGATGAAGTGAATTGTAAAAGTTGTCAGTTTCACAGAAGTGACTATTATTTTATGAACCCGTAGTTGAAAGCAAGGGATATTGTTGGACATGAATGTTCATTCAAGAGCTCATGGCTGCATTGCTGAACTTTCACACCTACACAGAGTAGAGGGTCCAGATCTACCCCATTGACTCAGCCACGGATACAATATCACCTTTAAACCAAAAGGTAGGGCAACAGTCATATTGCCTTAACCTTTTAATGCATGAAATGTTGACAAACATTTGAAAAAAGTAGTTTTGGACACACAATAAATGTTTTCTTCTTTTATATGGGTGGAAAAAAAGGCAAACTCATATGAGGTCATAATGCATTTGCGTCTTCCATATGTCATATGTCCACATATATACAAGAAGAGTTTTATTTTTTTTAATCTGTCCCCATATGTGGTTGCCATGCAGGAAAGGGTTAAAAAGCAGGATTGTTTACACACCCAGTCACAGAATGCTTTTTCCTTGGACGACACTGATTAAAACTCAGAAGACTAGCTGTGTAATATATCTAGCTTTAAGTTTTCATTTTGTTAAATGTATTTATGTTTTTATGAATTATTCTGCATGCGAAAAATCAACCCCTGCATGTGCTGGGGTTCTGCAGACAGATAGCATCTCATTATAGATCCAAAAACATTTGTAATTTCTTCCCTAGTTTTCTCAGTATCTTCATGAAAACGCAGCCTATGTGCGCCCTCTGGAGGAAGGAATGCTGTACTTGTTTGCCAGTATTATGAGGGACTCTGTTTCTACATTGGTAAGCAGCCGATCATAGCACCGATGCACAGCAGTAGACTGTCAGCCTGTTGTTTCACCAGTCGGATAACTGATGGCGTGTTCTCTCAATTATTTCAAGGAAACAACTGTGAAACTAAAAGAATTTTCAAATCATTTCACATCGTATACCTTCTTCTTACAGATGATCATTCCCTATCAGTTTAAAAGGTATTTCTGTTTATGCATCTCCCACACACTCTTCCAGCAACATGTGAAATGAATCAGTAATCCTCTAGCATGTAAGCAGTATATATGGCTAACTATTTGCATTGCAGTGCTGGATGTCAAATACATGTTAGAAAAAAATATTGGTATGAAAACCGAAGGAGAAAGAAATAGGTTGAAGAGATGTCACCTACTTAAATATTACATTTCTTCTTGTGTAATGTGTTTTGTATGATTATCTGTTGCTGCTTCTGCTTGGATAATTATTTGCCATGCTTACCAACTATTCAAAAAATAAAATGCTTCCGAAAAGGCTCTTGAAGACAGATTTTGTATATCAGCGTTGTCCTGTGCACAGAAACCCATAGATGAAGCATTGTACACTGACTCTTGTGCTATACAGGTAAGCTCAGGAGACCTTTCAGAAACATTGTTTTAGTGGAATAGTTAGTAAGCATGAGATTTCACTGATGAGGTTGTGCAGTTCTCCATCTGTATTGTCCTGAGTCCCTCAGCGTTCATCTCTTTTCTTTGTTGCTGTTGGGACGAGGAGTGCAAGTTCTCTCTTTGCACATCCTCCTTAAAAACCAAAACGCGGAACTGCACAGCGACGTGAGAAAGGTGACCTCTGTGTTTGAAAACCTGCAGAATTGTGTCAGCCTCCTTGCTTTACCGAGTGAGTAGATGGCACTGTTTTTGGAGGCTGGGTTACACTTCTTAGAAATTTTTGTTTTTGATTGTATTACAATCATCTCAGTTAACAAAATGAGTGGCGTCCGCCTCTCGTCAGATCTGTAAATACACATGTAGCGTTTTTGGATTTCTATGTCTCCTGCCAGATTCTGATACTGTCACGACTTTGTGCTAGAGAATGCCCTTTGAGAGTTTCATCACAATAGGATAGGTGGTTCTCTAGATATGTGTACAATTCTAAAGCATGACATATGTCAATGTGGCTGGCTCTTCTATAGCCCATAATATTGGCTGTTTCTTATGTCCAGCTTCTTCCCCTGACTGTGAACAGAAACGTCAGATGCCTTTTTTTCTGTCATTGTGTTTTAGGTACCAAACCTGAGGCACTCCTTCAGGCCAACTCCAATGCTGTGTTCATACAGCTGGCAGCTTGTCTCCACATTCTCCAGGATGTCATGAAAGGTAACTTTTGAATGCCTATGACCATGGGGGTACTGTAGTCCTTGAATTTGGTTATCCATGGTTTGATGTCTTTTTCTTTCAGAATGTATCCCACTGACTTTATAATCACTCTCGCTGTGCTGTATATCCCTACAAACAATAAGTGGTGTATCTAGACCAGTGGTTCTTAAGACAAAGGAACACTTAACTAGTGGTCACAATGTGTACATAAATGTAGTTAACGTAAGAGGAGTCATGAAACAATAGGAGGAATCTGAATACAACCCCAGATCATGACAGCAGTCTTCTGTGTGTGGCTGCACAGAATCACCCTAATGGCTGCATTTGAGGAACTGTGTTGGTCCAAATGCTGTGTGACAATGGGAGGCGTAGAAAAGCCTACCCCATTCACTTCATGTTTCAATTTAGCTGATTAAATATCAAGAGGGGTTTTGCAAAGAAAAAAAAAAAAAAGAGGATTGTTTACTGTAATTGCTTCGAATTAAAAATACAAAAATAAAAAGCTGGCCCAAGCAGGCCTGACAGTGCGATTCAAACTGCTTTAAATTCAAATCCAATCTGTGTGGGAAAGAACAGCAATTGAAATCGGCACTACCTTAAGCCTAGCTCTGCCTTGGGAGCTGGCTATTGTTAGCAGTGTGTTCAAATGAAAGCACTTCTGGGCAGCAAGTTGCCAAGGTGCAGTATTGGTAGCGTTCTTTTCGAAGGCAGCTTTGTAACAGCTCTGTAATTGAAAGCTGCCAGGTGCCACAACCCCCTGTGGGCTGCTGATTGGAAACAGATGCGTCAGGCTTTGTATTGTAATACAGAAAGATATAGCCAGCCGAGACTCTGGCAAGGTTGTCAAGAACTCTGGGAGTCTTGCTTTGTGCTCAGTTTTCAAAGCTTTATTGTTTGTGTCGATGTTGCAACACTTAAGATAATGGTATTCTGACTGGAGGAACACATTGATCAGGAAGGGTACTATAAGCACTGCAGATAAATTGATATTTAATGGACTTTAAGGTGCAGAAAAAAGCAAACTGACCAAGAACACAAGGCGGTGGTGTGCGTTTTGAGATATGAACAGCCTATACGTGTGCTTGTTGAGATATGAACAGGCTACATGTGTGTGTGTTGAGATATGAACAGGCTACACGTGTGCGTGTGGAGATATGAACAGCCTATACATTGCAAAAATGTGCGTGCTATTCATTTTAACTAATTTTATCATGTCCATGTGTACACATTTAAATGGATGTTCATTGTTTAATCCTGAAGTAAGCATACAGCAGGCTTAATGTTTTGGTTTTTTTGGGTAGAATATGTGTTTATTGATTATGATAACTGACTCTAGACTAGCTCTTTTTGATAAACTCCACTTGACCGTCTGCAACATTCGGCCATTTGTGCTTGCTGTACCTCACGAATCTGAGGTCTATAATTTGGCAATAATTGCTTTTGAGGCTGTTTTCACTTTCATTTCTGCAAGAATGTGGTCAACATGTGCGTCCAACTGCTCCAGCAAGTCGAGAGGAAGACCCCTCCAACTTGAGTTTCTTGGTCAGCCAGAGCGTGTTGTACTCTATCAGTGCCTTCAAGTCCACTCCTTGCTTCTTTGTCCTCTAGAGTAGTTGAAGGAACCTGTAAGGGTTCTCTCGCCCCACGTCCAATCACAAGGTCTCCATCCCTTTCTTCTATACCTCTTCCAGGGTTGATAGTGCCGGTTTAGGGTTATAGGAAGCACTTTGACTGTTTGCAGAATAAGTAGCTTTATTTTACAGATGTGTTGGCCACTCCTGTTACAAGCTGAAATATATGAAAACAAAGTACAAGATTTGATTTTTAAAAAAAATGTGTTTCATAATTTATTACAGGCCTGTGTCATGCTTAGTTTTTCAACTACAAAACACTTTAAGACTAAGGTGCAACAAAAGTTCCTGTCTGTAGTGATCTGCGGCTACCATAGAACTCATTCTTAAATGGATTCGTAGAATCAGAAGGATAATGACCTGTAATAAACCTCAGAATCAAGTCTGCATCTGAGATGTTTTCTTACCTGTGACTGATCTAATGACTAATCCACAAATTGGAGCTTCATTTTATTTGTATATCATTTTAACCATGCTTTATTTCCTTCTTTTAGATTTCTACATATTTCAGCAACAACCTGGATTTCTTGACTGCGTCGACGGGCTACGGTCCAAGAGCAGGGACTGGGACAATGAACCCCCTTCATGCAGAGTCAATGTTACAGTGCAAGAAGAGAGCAGTTGGCTATATCCAAGACCTGGAGAAGGTTGGTAGAATTGATTGCTCCCCTCTCTCTGGCTCACCCCAACAATGTTAAGCAAGCATACTGTTCAGTGGTTACACAATGGTGATGGATGAGGGTTTGTTGGTTGTAATCTGTTTAGTCTAAAGCTATACACGGGGAAAGAAAGTATTCCAAATGGAAAATCTTCATGTTAACAGAGTCCTGCTTCATCCCAATTTAAAAGCAGTGTCACTGCAGAGGGCCTTGCACAGTGTCAGGGCTCATACTCATTGTCTGCTGACAACAAAACCGCCTGGGTTGCAGAGCTTTAACCCATGCGTGGAACGGATCTGAAACTGTGATGATAGAAAGGGTTCCTTGATTATGTGAAGATAACAATGTAGCAATTCTTTAGTCCGTTCACCCCTTTTTGTTGTTTTTTTTAAATATTTTTTTTATTTTTTTTATTTTAGCTATGGCCAGAATCTGTGCCTTACATTGAAGCTTTGGTACACCGTATAATTCTTCTGAGGTCCACAGAGAGCAGAGAAGGTCTAACACAGCAGGAAATGGGTTTTTTTGAATTTGCGGTTACTGCATGTACCAGTCTAATTGGCAACACTGGGGGCACGTGTGTCCAACGCTGTAAAGCAGGGGCAGCTAAAACACCTAACTTAAGACTTGGAGTTCCAAACTAGCCAAAAAACATTACGTTTACTATATAACATCACATCACTTACCACCACTGACATATTCCTGTAATATATTTTCTAAATACCATGTAAGTCTGTTCTCTGAACATCCTGTGAACACTTTCTGTCACCATCACAGCATCTGCCGCTTGCATCCAAATTAAGGCATCACATAAATAGGGTAAGCTTTCTGAAAGTTTCTTAAACAGTAAAAGGAGGGTTCGGTTTTCTTAGACAGGTCCATCAGAGCAAGGAGAAGATTGCAAAGCTGGAGCAGGAGAAGGAGCACTGGATACTCGAGGCACAGCTGGCCAGGATCAGGCTGGAGAAGAGAACCAGCGGATCGGTGAGCTGGAGGCACAGCTTGAAGGTAAAAAAAGGTATGCTGTTTAAAGCATACACATTCATGAAAGCACACCTTGTCCTAGTTAAAAAGCAGAACTACATAAGGTAGTGAGAATGTATTACACAAAAATAAATGTTTTTCAAGATTGTATTTCGTTCACTATTATGCTATCCTACTCGTTTCATATCGCAGGGAACTGCCATTTGAACCGTGTCATAGCTGCTTGCTCAGTTACTTTATTTTTTTTCGGTGCAAGAATTTGAGCAAAATTAATAATTATCTACCTATTTTGTGTTCAGTTTTAGCGTTGGTGTTTTGGGGGGAATAACACTGAATTACAAAACCGCAACGGTCATTGTAATATTGTACACTGAAGACATGAAAGAAGTTAGAATGTGTATTGCACTGTTGCATTTTAAAGTATTGCAATTTTAGCCCGTTCTGAAACAATTCAGTTTCATTCTGTCTAATCTTGTCCTTTCTGCAGTACTGTACTTGACAACTGTAACTTCACATTATTATTACTGTATTATTATTATTATTATTGTCAGGGATGAATTGTTGTGCACCCATTTCTTATCTGAACATTAGGTAAATCTTAGAACACTTTGCTGCTGCTTTAGACAGCTCTTCCTTTTTTTTTTTTAATGTTTTTGAGTTGGCAGGGAACTCACAGACAGATCACACTGACACTGCCAGTGAACACGTGCGATTGAAAAGCGTGGTCATATTGAGCTCAGTCTGACAGCGTCTCTCCCTCTGTTTGCCCTTCACTGGTGCAATTGCCGCTGGTTATTTTGCGCCATGTTCTATTAACGCTAATTAATGGAAGTGTTCATGGACCCACAAAGATTATGCTAAACACTAAAAAAGCCATGAGCACCATGTATTTATTAATGTGTGTCAATTTAGTGCTCATGAGAGGCAAGGGTCAATGGGACTGGCTGCACGGTGCCTTCAGTCTTTACAAACACTTCTCAGTCCTGACCTGAAAACCTGCTGACATTCAGTCCTGAGCACCTCTCAATCAGACTGTCAATTGTGCTGAATTGTGGGGTGGTTTTTGTGATCTGGAATCATTTCTACAGGGAAGTTGAGGCCTTGTGATCTGTGATGTATCTCTCCTCTCTCTCTGTACAGGTCCCAGACAAGGAGTGTCGGGATCAGCTGATTGAGTCACTACATGAGCAGAGTGGTGGAGCTGAGGTCCAAGCTGCAGGTGGCAGACAGCAAAGCTGTGCATTTCAGTGCAGAGGTGAGTCACAACGCCATCTGTGTGCTCGGAACCAGAGTGTACATCCACAGACATTTAGTGCTCTGGTAAAGCACTGGGTGAACTGCCCTGGAGATGTGGCCTGTCCTATAAATCAGAAAACTTTTATCTTCATGCCAGAAAACTTTTACTAATAGTTTAACATCTGCTTTGTTAAGGAGAGCGGTCAGTGGATGAACCTACCCAGTCTGGGTCTAGCAAATTAACAGTCTTTTTAAGGCTGGACTTGGTGGCAGGTCACTGCTGGAAAATTGATTGCAATCTCAATGGGTGTTAGTAATGTATTAGATACAGGCTTCCTGTTGATATAGAGAACATACAGCTACAGTGCAGTGACAGTTTCCCAGTGCCTACCCAGCCGCATGGCATTGACTTGGAAATGGAATGGAAAGACAGGAACAAGCCTCACGCCTGTTTATATTTTGGGCATGTGATTTTATGATTTTTTTGGTTTTGTCTTTGCCATTTTTTTGCTTTTATAAAATTATTGTGCAGTTGTAATACAGTATGCTTTATATTAAAGCAAGTTGTTAAAATCATTCTAAGTAGGCTGTTGTGTTTAAAATACGTGTTTTATACCAATGCTGCCTCCTTTGTTGTACTTATTCTTGCAATATCTTTTTCCATATAGTCTCAATTGTTTAGAGGGTCATAAGTAAGAATAGGGGGTGAACAGATGAGAGTAGTATCAAAGCTATCTGGACAGGAAGTGAGTAGGTGAGATGGCAGGAGCACCATGAACAGGAGGTTGCCTGCTGCTGGACTCCTGGAAGGGCTGGATTGGATTTTCACAGCCTGCCTAATGGTTTTTCCACTTGGCATGTTTCAAGTCAGGTTTGGCAGCGGTTTCTCTTCCCATATGGTTCAAGTTATCAAAAATATGTTGAATATATAAACATAAAACTGCTTTGAGATAGGCAGATTTGTGATACTGGCAGCAGTGCATGAAATCTTTAGTTTGTTTTAATCTTTATTTACCTTAACATTTAAAACATTTTTGGGCAAAAAAAATCTGAAACTAGGATGGTAAATGTGGACATAAGAAAATAAAATTTATGAACGAGAGGAGGACATTCGGCCGTCTATGCTTGTCCGGTTCTTTGTAGCTGATTGAGCTAAAAACTTTGTCAAGTTGGGTCTTAAACGATCCAATTGCTGCAGCTTCAAAAACATGACTAGGTAACCCATTCTATACCCTAACCACTCTGTGGAAGAAGTGTCTCCTTCCCTCTGTTCTTAATCTCCAACTGTGTCCTTGGGTTCTGATTTCTGTGCTGGGCTTAAAGTGTTGGTTAGGTTTAACTATGTCCACTCCTTGAGATGTTACTAGCTGTATATTACTTTACACCATATGTAATAAGTCCACCTTGGCTGCAGAAGGAAAGGTCTGCTGTATTGAGTTCATTTTGACCCGTTTGCCGTTTGCACTGAATGTTCTTGTGTTTTTGGTTCACAGTGCCGGGCTCTTGCTAAACGATTAACTGTTGCTGAGAAATCGAGAGACATACTGACACAGGAGGTGAAGCTGGCCACTTAGAATGCCAGTCGCTTGCAGGTGAGCATGTATACTGACTTACAATTACTTTATATTTCAATTCACTATAGAATTTCTTATAGTGCAGCATCCATTTCAGATGAATGCCGTTTTTAATTCCAGTGTAATGTCGGAGTTGGTTATTGATAGCTGGCCAGTGTTTTCTTTCATTGCTTGTGCCCAATATATCAAATAAGGAATATTTTAACACCATAATAGTAAAGACACCACATGTTGTTAGTATAGCAAGTTCCTAAGCTATAACAGTGTTTAAATATATAATGTAGAAACATGTATAAGCTTATGTATGGTTTGGAGTGAGGTAGTGACAAGCTAGTTTAAAACCGGGGCTTCTTGTGTCCCTACATCTGAAAGTGTCTTTGAGGAATGGAAACAGACTGGACTGTCAATAGTGTCTGGTTTCTGGTAATCGTATGGACAAACATATACTGCTCCAAACAATGAGAGTATATAGTGGTATGTAGTGTTGGATATTTGCATATTACCTTCACCTGATCCCCATTTTGCATTATCACTTCTTTTTAGAGGGCTTATGGGCATTTATTTCAATACAGGGATGCAGCATGCACATCTTTGACTATCCTCTTTTTTTTTTGAAGCAGTGTAGTAAAGACACAGAGAGAAGTGGGGGACACTAGAGCTTTAAACGGTAGCTGTTCAAACTCATTTATATTTCTAGGCTATTCTGGAAGGTAGCTTCACAGCTAAAAGAATGAACTATTTCCAGTGTGGAACAAACCTAACCATTTTGCTTACAGTGCCCCGCCCCTCTGTGTCCCTAAGCTACTGTTATCCCATTGTTCACTGCGAAAAGAGGTAGCATTTCACATGTTTCTTTTATAGACAGATTGAAATTCTAGCTCTTCATGTTCTAAAAGTGATTTGTAACTGAAGCAGTTACAATGCCTTGTGCAGTACACTGTTGTACGTGTCTTTTAAAGATATACTGAGAGTAATGCCAGAAAATGCTGGGTTGTGGGGAGATTAATAGGTCAAAAATGTGCAAACTTTATTTGCATTACCACAGTAGACCTTCCTACTGAAAACAAGAAATCGGGACATACTGTAGAACTAAGACCGGAGTCTTATACAGGGGTGCAGAGTGAGGGCCATTCTAGTGGAGGCATTTGTTACATCCATCTCATGAACTGATTCATTGAACTCTTAAGCAGTTCATCATTTAAAAGAGTAAGTAGCTTTAGTGTCATGCAGAGTGCAATTTCTCACATATTATGTGTTTTTGTTCTGTTAAGCTGCTTTAATCTGAGTACTGAGGCTGCTCTTCAGCAGTTCCGGTTGCCTGTCTTAGACTTATGTAACCCAGATCAGCTAATGTGTCTTTATGGAAGAAACAGCCAGCGCCACCTGATGGATCAAGTTTCCTTTTGTATACCTGTAAATACAGGCACGGTGTTCACTAGATGGTGCTAGCTCTTGTTAACCCTCCTATTATGTTCAGAATTTAGGTACAGCTGTTATGTTTTGGGTCATATTGACCCGATGCAATTTCAGACTAATTTAAACAGCCTTAAATTGCTTAAATGTTTTTATTTGCAAAAGTGTTACTCTTGTATGCTCTTTTAGTCCAGGAGCTGTGATAAAACTTGTTTGACTGCCAACATGGGAGCTCCTCATTTTAGAATGTCTTTACCAGTGAGATGCTGTTGCAATACTGACAGAGAACATTAGGCTCTGCCTTGTAGATATATATATATATATATATATATATATATATATATATATATATATATATATATATATATATATATATATATATATTATATTTTTTTTTGTTTATTGTATTATAAATATTTCCAGACAAGTGCTGCCATTTCCAGAGATAATAATACAGATATAATAATAATAAAATAACAAATTAAAGAAGTTTGTTTTATTCCTGCACACAAATCTACATAAATAAATGCCACGGGTCACAGTGACCCGAAACATCTTATTTGTATACATGACCTGTTCTAAAAAAAATAAACATCTCAGAGGTTCTGTTTTCTGTGTATGAGTTCATGAACCCAACTTAGGAAAAGTCATAAAGTATTATACAGAAAATGAAAAGAAAAATAGCGTTTAAGCTAATTGGAAACTAGAGTCAGGTCAAATAGACCCGAAACTTAATAGGAGGGTTAACATAGACACATTACTTGCAGCAGTGTACTTTAACAGGTCTGAGATGTAGCTGGGAGTCAGACCGTTAAGGGCCTTGTAAGTTAACAATAATATTTTTAAGTTGATCCTGCTCTTAACAGGCAACCTGTGCAAAGAAGCCAGAGCTGGTACCTTTAACATCTGCAGTGAAAAGGCCCTCGAGAGGCACCCCTAGCTTAATAATATTAACCTGCTGCCTTGACATATTCCAGGATGAACTGACTACAACCAAAAGGAGTTACGAGGACCAGCTGAGTATGATGAGCAATCACCTGTGCAGTATGAATGAAACGCTGACAAAACAAAGGGAAGAAATTGACACTGTGAAAATGGGCAGCAAGGTGAACTTGATCACAAGTTAAGTTTTCTATTAAAATAGAGATTTGAAATGGGGCTCCTTACTTTCAGGAACAGTCATGATCTTATACTTGGATGTACAAACAATATATATATTTTCTTGATAACAGTAATTTCAAAATGATCTAAAAGAACACATACTAACTAGGGGAAGCAAAACATGTCATCCCAAGCTCAATATTAAAATGATATGAACACAGATGTTGGTGCTATATTTTGGATGAGATAAGGTTTGAACCTCAGGAACCAGATTTGAATGCACTGTGCCACATAGCTCTTTATTGTTATTGTTCCAGGGTGTGTGTTTTTTCATTCAACACTGTTGTCTTTCCCAAAATGTCAAAAATCTCAAAAAGTAGCCATGTTCACTACAAAGAGTTCTGCTATACTGGCCTTAGTAAACACGTAGAGTTTTTGCTGTCTGAGTGCTGAGTGTTACAGATTGTTGTGCTACTGAATTGGAAGTTTTTTTTTTCTTGTAACACAAGTTTGAGAAGGAAATCAATGTGCTCTATAACTCTCAGGCATGTAAAAATGAAGGACGAGGAAATGGGCTGATGTGAAAAGCACCTGTCTGAGCCTTGGGAAAGCAGTTAACCTTGTGAGTTTAGACGAGGTCACCAGTGATCGAATGACGTATGGAGGAAACTTAACAGACACAAAGCAGTTCATTGAGTTCATGGAGTCAGGAGGGTGCACACACATCACTGGTTCAAAAGGTCATAGGTCATAAAGCTGACAGAGTAGCGGCAGTCCTGCAGCTTGTCAATGAAGGCATTGAAGAAGACATACATTGTTGTTGAAAGTTTGTCTACTGGTAAAGTTTAAGCTCTTTTTAAACTTATACTGGTTTTAAAGTAATGCCTGAATAACACAGAATACAATATAGGTGCACTGTTCCATCTTATCGATGAGATGTACAAGTACGTTCTTGTCTAACTCAAGGACCAAACCATTCCCCCGGGTTAGTGGAAGAAATGCATTATGGTCCTGGGATCTTGGCCAGATTTACTAAGGGCAGTAACACAAATATTACAGATCCCTGTGCATTGATCATGGCTCATTTGATGTTCATGATAAGACAGCAATGTTTTTTAATTAAAAAAATATACATAGATAGACAGCTCCTGGACCATTATTAATGCATTCAATTGACTTAATAAAGAAAGGATCAGGGATTTAAATCTAGCTTCACTTTTAGCTGGCATGGTTGAACATCACAAAAATGGCACCTTTCCTGTGACACTGAAAACCAAAAGCCAAATATTGGGTGAATGTAAGCAATATCATATACAGTATACAGCGACTTGAGATGTTCTGTTCAATCCAGAGGCTACACCCCGTTGACTGTCTGCACCACACAGCTGTGATTATTCCTATGATGACTGGTGTAGATATCGATAGATATATTGCATGGGAGCTGTGTAAACTATTTTTTACTGTTGCAGGGAAATTCCAAGAAGAATAAGAGTCGATAGGCAGCAAACAGCTGCTTCTTGAGTCTGGATTAGATAGCTGAGGATGTGACCAAACCTCAACATGGGGAAACTGAAAATGCTGAACGGCCTTTTTCCTCGCCTCTATCAGGACATTACAGATAGTGGTTGGAGCAGTAGAGGTTTTATCTGAGAGCCAGGGATCAAAATAACCAACAAAAACTTGACCAGCAGGGTGTCTTAATTGAATTGCCAGCAACTGGCTTTGTGAAGTACAGTACACACTCACTATAACGAACCTATTGGGGTCCAAGCCTTTTGTTTGTTATATCGAGGGGTTTCTTCTAGCGAAAGGAAACGACAAACTGTTGGAATAAGTTAATGAGATGAGATTGTGAATAAAAGTATAATTACACATACCTGTTAATCTGATGTATGCAGTGTTCTGCCTTTGCTTTACCCTATTTGTTAAACAATTAAAATGCAGTACAAAAACTAAAAAATCCTGAATTGAAGCTGAACTTTAATTCAAAATCAATGTGACATGAATCGTTTCAAAGTGCACCAAATCTTAATCCAACATGCAAGAATCCCAAACTGAGTTTTTATCCCAAACTAACCCGACATGAAAAGTTTTTCATGAAGTTAATCAGATCCTCAAGTTTTTTTTTCTTTTTTTTCTTTAATCAATTTTGCTTTGCTGCATGGTTGCTGAACAAGCTAAAAAACAGAGTGACACCCTGTATTCACGACAGAGATGCCTGCGTTACTATTTTGTTTCAAATGATCAATATAGTTTCCAGGTTTGTTGCAACAGAAAATTATTTTTGTTTCAGAGGCACAGTTATACAGCGCATGCTTTTTATTAATAAATTGACTTCACTGCGGAGGTGGCATTCAGTACGTACAGACACAGGATATTGACAGTGTGTGTTTATATTATCTTTTTTATTATTATTATTTGGGGTCCAGGGGCCAGGTTTATTATAATGAATGGCGTTATAGCGATGGTGTACTGTATTAACATATGAAGTGTTTCTTCAGAGATGTGTTCACTTTCATTGAGGAAGCCAGGTTTACAAAATAACGGGAGAGGGAAGATAAGGCTTTGAAAAGTCATTTTCTCAAAAAATAATTCTCAAATTGGTTCATATTAGTGCTTATTCCCGAGCCAAAGGGAGCTAATTTTGTCAGTACACAAGACTAACAATGCTAGTCACTTGCATTGATAATTCTTTTTTTTTTCTTCTTCAAATACAGTGGGAGGAATCATTGTTACATTTTGAAGTCTGGTACCTACTGCGGCTCATTGACGACATGGAAAAAAAATCCATCTGTCTAGCTATCTTTAATGAACCACCATAGGAAACCAAAACCTTTCTTGGGAAAGTGTTTTAAACACAAAAACAGTTACATTTACTTACTCAGTTTATGTTCCAGAAATTCAGCATACACAGTAGTGAACTGCAGTTCTGTAATGGCAGCAGAAGCTCATTCTGCATTCTAATCTTGAGACTGGTGCATGGCAATACACAATCCCTCATGTATGGTATGTTGCATCTGCAAAGAACAAATATATGCAAATGAAGATAATGTTGTCAGCATTGTATAAAACATGGTGAATTCTATTTATATTTGTATACAGCGTTGGGGTTAATTCCTGTTTTTACATTTCCAATTCCCTCTTAAAATCAATTCCAATCCCCATGCCCTTTTAGTCAATTCCAACACGTTATTAATCACAATTGCACTTAGCAGTATTCTGTGTAAACAAGCTTCTCGCAGTGGCAACACATTACTCCAGTTGAAGTCAGACAGTTAAATTGGCTTCAAATGAAAGCAGTTGAAGTATCAACAATTATGTCTCTAAAATCTTTTGAAAGAATTGGAATTAGAACTAGGAATTGATTTTAAAAAGAATTTGGAAATGGAATTGGAATTGACAAGCAGGAATTGACCTCAACCCTGTTTGTATATTAATACATATATTACAATTTGAATATTCCAGCCCAATTAAAAAGGCTGAGTTTAAGGCGAGAGAGTTGGCAGTCAGTGATGTGCTGATTCATACACCAGCTTTGATTTAGTCCAGCTTTCAGCTCCCATTACTAATGACCCTCCATTTGATTTAGTCCAGCTTTCAGCTCACATTACTAGTGATCCTCCATTCCCCACAGTTACGAGACTCTGAGCATTAAGTAACAAGCTGCTTCATTCATCAGCACAAAACAAGAGCTGGGATTCTTGCAAAATCTATATGCTGCTCTGCTAAACATGTAACAGAGTCATTACGGGCTTGTTTTTGTTTGTTTTAAACCAAATTTGATGAATAAAATACAATTCTTCATGCATTTTTCCAAACTGTTGTTTGTTAAAGCAACCAATAGCAAACTAAACAGTTTAGTGAATGTCAAAATCCTTAGTAGAAAAAAAAAAACACCCTGACAATGGACAAGTGAAATGCTGTGCATCAGGTCAGTAGTTTAGTTAGAATGTATGTTCCGTCGGCACAATGGTTTTACAGCGGTTAGTGCAGCATATTGATCTTTCAATAAATTCAGTTTCTATAGCAACAGCACTGAAAGGGGCTAGCATCCAATCCAGGATGATGCTGCGTCCTGGTCTTTTATTACGTCATTGAGCACAATTGTTAAGTCAAGGAATTTCTGTTGTGCTAAATAATACTCCGTTCAAATGTCCATGCAAGGTTTGATCAAATTCAGACAAGCTTCATTAGTGTGCCCAATCACAAGCCAGAAACTATGCAGGACTAAGTAGGTAACCTTGAACTAGATTATAAAAACCTCATACAGTTTGTATTGGACAAGCAATTCTTGTAACACATTTTAGGGCTACACAAGGCTATAAAAAGTACTGTACCTTGCCTTCCCTTGTTAATGTACAGAGCGGCAGTGATAGCTGCATCTACTTTTTAACCCTAGAAGTTAGAATAATGTACTTATGCAAATGCGTGTGGGACTGAAACATTGTTTCCAGCACCTGTATAGTGTAACATCATTGGGTTGTTTCACTGGGCCACACTGGTCAGGATTTTGATGCATAGTAACGACATACCACTGTCCAAAAGCCAGGCTCCCTTGCAGGAGCAGATATCTGACTTATGTCTTCATGCTTGATTGCCTCATATACCAGCCCTGATCCCTACCCTCTACCCCCGTGCACGCTACACCCTCCCCTGCCAGCCTCAAGTACGCCCTCAGACTTGCTCGCCAGGCTACATACTTCTAAGTGCATGCAGGGGTTCCTGCGTCCACTTCTGAAACAAATGTAGCGAGTCTCGGTTCCCCCAAGCAGGGATTTCTTTCTCACAGGTGGAGGTCGGATGCGAACCCGAGACGTCCCGCTATGAAGCATAGCGCCGAGCAAGACTCCCTTGCAGGCACAGACATCGGGCTTGTGTCTTCCTGTTTTCGTGTTTGGGGTGGAGTTATCTTGCGAATGACCCCATCGCGATACAGAAAATTCACTTATCCGGAGCCCGGTCTGAAGAAGATCGTCTCAAAACACAAGCAGTGAGCGGCAACGTCAAAGTGCGCGTTGGTCTTCTAATTAAAGCTACAGTACCACATTAGCTGCGCAATACACAACACAACAGAATACAGTAACACCTCAAATATTCAACATTTGTTTAATTCTAACAATCATATTAATACAATAATCTGAGTAGTGCAACTGGTTCAGAATGATGCTGAATGCTGCTGCTGCAAGAATATTGACAAGCACATCATAAAGGCAGACCGAAGCTAAGCCTGCGGGTTTGATGTGTGCGTGACACATCACACTCACCTTTGCACATTGTCTCAGAAATCCTGACAGCGTTGTTTATTTAATGGTGGTATGCAGTGCTGGGAGCAACTTGCAGGACTGAAAGCACATTCCCTGGTGAAGCTGCAGAATGCAGCACCACAGTGTGCACAGCACACTTACACTTTCAAGGGTTTTATTGGCCACCTAGCCATTCTCTGAATAACGGATGTAGAATCTGTGAATTTTTGTGCGCCTTGCATTGCTCATTCAATGTGTTTCCTACAAATCGTGTGGAATTTCCCATATACTTAATGAATTCTTTAGTTTGTCCAAGGTTAGTTTTATATATATATATATATATATATATATATATATATATATATATATATATATATATATATTATAATATAACAGAAAAAGGTAATGTTGCTACGCAGATTATGTGAATAAAAGATGATGTTCTGGGATCAATCAGAACCCTATAAGAACCGGCCAGATGAAAACTGAGAAGAAGCTGGCTATCCAGGTCCGATGTTTTGAAGATGGACACGGCACCAAGACAAGACTCCCGGACATGCCTGTTTGCAGTGATGGGACAGCAGCAGCTGTCTTCAATGTGGTTGAGGTGAAGTAAGACACTGAAGTAAGAAGAAAAAAGTATAATTCATTAATAACATATGTAGTATCTGCATTTGCGTTTAAATATTCTTAACAATAAATACCCTGCACAGATGTTAGAAAGCTCTGTTACTTTTTGCATATGTTTTGTAACTTAATATACTGTGTTTATGAAAGTTACCAGGTTTCCTATCTTATCCAAAGTGCTGGTTGCCCTTTGCCCCACAGCAATGCAGACTGTGAGAGGGCCTTTTCTATGGTTAGGGTTTCAGACAAAGCCTTAATCCAGACGCAGTGACTGTATTTTTGCAGTGCAAAATGAATGTGGACACCGCTGCAATGAGTTTGTGGTTACTCAGCAGATTATCAGACTTGCAAAAAGTGCTGCAACAGTTTACAATGCAGAACATTCGTAAAAGGGTTCTGTTGTGCAAGATATGTGAACTTTCTGCATCTGAAATATGATTCCCCAAGTTCAAAACATGGAAGTGTACATGTGTTAGGCATGCCTTAATTAAGAAAGTTTGCTGAACTTGTGCTGCATTTTTAAAAATGTTTTATGTCTGTTTGTCTTAGCTTCTTTCGGTTATGAAAAAAATCTTAAGGGTTTTCAATGGAAAGAAAAAAAAAAAAAAAACCTAGAAGGAATTATTTTCCTGTAACTCACTGAAGTCCATCTATTAATATATATAATATATATATGACTACAAAAATGATATGTATTTGTATATATGTATATGTATATAACACAAAACCAAGTGGGTGATATTTTTGTTTTATTATCTTGCAAGATTACTTACTGCCCTGTACGGTACAAATAATAATATAATTTACAAGAGCTTAAAATTAGTCGACAGTGGCGGATAGTACTCAGGAAAGAATAATACACAGAACTGTCACGGTTGAGATTAGTAGTTAGCGTACAATTCTACTGTACTTTTAAACAAAAATGAGAAAGGAAAGCCCAAATAATTGGCTACTGGCAGCAAGGGAATGCGTGGGGGCTGCCATCAGTCAGTCAGTCAGCGACGCTCCAGCGGCAGTAACTTTGTCTACAGACTCTGAAAAGGGTCTGTTGCTCCCTTTTTCGTCTGTGATGGAAATAAAACAACGCTTACCAGAAGCAATTGCTTTCTAAGTTCCAGCAAAGATCCTAAATATATATATAATATATATATATATATATATATATATATATATATATATATATATATATATATATATATATGTGTGTGTACACACCACCAAGTCTGCAATCTCACTGGACAGAAATGATATATGTGTAAGGCTCCCCCGGGGGCGACTGTTTGACTGAGGTTTTAGAAATTTATAAAATCTTTCGGAAGCAACGTTGTACATGGCCATTATTATATATAGATATATATATATATATATATATTATATATATATATATATATATATATAGATATATATATATATATATATAGTCTCGGTGCCGCTAGTCTAAGCAAAGTACGTTTTAATATCATTCATGTGTTTTTTGTTTGTAGTTTAAACTGTTTAGATGTCATTATTGTAGGTTTTTAAATTAAACTATATTGCTTGGGAATATTATTTTAGGAGTATATACAGCGACGTAAAACTACACCGGCATTTTCCTTGTTAGGGACAAGTTGAAAAAAAAAAAGTTTTCAACTACAAATGTTGTTTTAGTTGTAAAATAAAACAAAATGAAAGGCATTGCCCTACTCCACTTCGTGAACTTTTCAGTGGGAATTTGAGAAGGCCTAAATAAATAAAAACAACACCCTAAATTAAACAAGATCACACGGAAGGAGCAGAAGCGAGGTTTGTGTATATTGCACTGATTTCATTGCAAAACTGTAGCCTGCAGCCGCCGCTGGATGACCTTCCCATTAGGATAACATGTCTGGGAGTTAGTTACAGATGGTGCTGCTGTTTTCATCTGCCATTTTGTGCAGGAGCTAAACACGCCAAGCGGTAGAACTTGCCTGGGACGGGTTGCTACTAACTGGATACCAGTGTCACCAGAATGCTTTATGCGCTAAACCAGCGGTACTGCAATTAGACACGACGCATTTCTGTACATTCTTACATGCTCGCTGGTTATACAACGAGTGTTTTCTTATTATTAGTTTACAACGTCACTTTGTGTCCGATTAGAAAAATAACGTGTGTATGTTGTGTTTTTTTCTCTAACCGGTCACTTTACAGATGTGGGTACTGGCATGTAAATACAGCTACACCTTGCATGCAAGGGCGCTGGAACTAGGGGTGCTGGGGTGCGGCACCCCTGGCTTTGTATGGCTGCCATCGTTTACAGTGGTTACAGTTTTGTTCAGTGGCTTTCATTTTAAAAATGGTTCCAGTGCCACTGCTTGCATGCTTGTCTCAAGTCTTTTCTCCTACGTGATTTACTGGAATGCAGAAGATAATTTGTTCTTCGTTGGAATTCTAATCATATTAAAAGTATTTGTTGTAACTATATAACGTTCCGGTATGTTTACATATATTTGCCTAGAGAAAGTGCGTTTGAAAACAAACATTGGAGATACTTATAGGCTTTGGATGTCATGGCAACTACACACACACACACACAACACACACACACACAACACACACACACATTAGTGTTGCAAAGTAAGGGGATGAAAGAAAAAGCGCATAGACCAGGGGTTAGTTAGTACAGGAGTACATTCTCCAGAGTGATTTAACAAACAACTTTTGATTTATCTTTTCAACAACTTATCTTTTAACTTGAACGATAAGAGGAAACCACTAGAGACTTGATAAGAAACAGAAAAACAGTCATACCACCATTAATGTCACGTGGAGTCGGTTTGTGGTCTAGATTCAGGTCACTTAATTAAGGTAATCAGGTTGTAGAAATAGTTTTTTATTTTTTATTTTTACATGCCAAAGAACTAGTTTACTTAGTTAATACAACTCCATAGCCTGTCTGCCAGAGCATTCCAAAGAGATGCTGTTCATCTATCAGTTAGATTGTATTTTTGGCATTTCCAGCCTTATTTCTGCTGTATGATTGTGATTAAATAATACCATTTGCTAAACATATGTGCTAATAGTCAACATTGTGTCAGAATCAGCGAAGTTTCATTATAGAGCACTAACCCACGATTTAACCATTGCATTAAATGTATATGTTTCATTGTATTTATTTGAATGGAGGTACAGTGCCGAGAAAAAGTTTGTGAACCCCTTAGAATTTTCAATTATTTCACATATTTCATATTTCAAACCTGAAATGTTATTAGCTCTTAATCTAAGTTCTAATAATAGATAAAGATAACCTGATTAAACAAATGACACAAAAACATGATACTTTTTCAACATTTATTTAGTATGTGAACCTTTAGATTCAGTAACTGGTGGCACCCCCTTGAGCAGCAATGACTTCAGCTAAGTGTTTCCTGTTGGTCAGTCTCTCACGTTGGTTTTGAGGACTTTTGGCCCATTCCTCCTTACAGAACTGCTTCAGCTCGATGACATTTGAGGGCTTCCTTGCATGAACAGCTCGCTTTAGGTCCTGCCAAAACATTTCAATGGGGTTTAGGTCCGGACTTTGACTAGGCCATTCTAAAACATGGAATTTCTTCTTCTGCAGCCATTCTTTTGTAGATCTGCTTGTATGTTTAGGATCATTGTCTTGCTGCATAGCCCATAGTTCAGCTTCAGCTCACGGATGGATGGCCTGACATTCTCCTCTAGAATCTTCTGATACAATGCAGAATTCACGGTTGTGTCAGTGATGGCAAGCCATCCAGGTCTAAGGCAGTAAAGCAGCCCCAAACCATCACACTCCCACCACCATGCTTGACGGTTTGGATGAGGTTCTTCTGTTCGAACGCAGTGTTTGGTTTTCGCCAAACATAACGTTTCTCATTGAGGCCAAAAAGTTCTAGCTTTGACTCGTCTGTCCAGAGAACATTGTTCCAGAAGTCTTGTGGATCATCTGTGTGCTCTTTGGCGAACTTCAGACGGGCAGCAATGTTCTTTTTAGAGAGCAGTGGTTCCCTCCTGGATATCCTTCCATGAACACCATTCTTCAGTCTTTTTCTGATAGTTGAGTCATTGACACTCACATTAGCCAAGATGAGAGTGCCCTGCAGATCCTTGGATGTTACTCTGGGGTTCTTTGTGACTTCCTTGATGATTTTCTGGTTTGTTCTTGGAGAGATTTTAGTAGGACGACCGCTCCTGGGTAGAGTGACTGTGGTCTTGAACTTTCTCTATTTGTAGACTGTCTGACAGTGGATTGATGGAGCCCCAAATCCTGTTTTTCTGAGGCCCTCAGAGATTTCTTTTGATCGTGGCATGACATGTTTCCACACACCTGTATGGTGAAGACAAAATTCACAAAGTTTCTGATCTTTATATAGGGTGGGGCCTCCTAAACTCACCCTTGAAGATCTACCTAATTATTTAAATATCTGATTCTAATTATCCCTTTAACTGAGCTGATAAAACCAGGGGGTCGCTTACATTTTCACATACCCTGAATCTGAATTACTCATTGTTTTTCTAATTCATACATCATTTTGTTTCAAAAGACATGGAATTGGTTAATATAAACCCTATTGGATAGTTAAGAAAAGGTTTTGATTCAAGAAGGCTGTCATGGTAAAACTATGAAATTTCCATAATTATCCTTGTGTTTCACAAACTTTCTGGGTACTGTATGTACTGAAGATTTCAATTTAAAGGGCCCTGTCAAGTTGGCAGCAGGGAGGTACAAGATTAAAAAGCGATGCACAAATTCACGGTGTTGCAGCTCTTGTACAGCAGCTGCAGGTTAGATATCACACTTGTGCTGTTGCCTCAGTTATGTTTTTTTTTTAAAACAGGTGACATTCAATATATTGAAACACAATATGGTAAGGTTGATGTCATGAATGCAGTTTCTTTGTGATGTGTTAGTGTGGTCAGGTGCAGTGAATGAAGCAAGTTCACACAATCTTTCTCCCAAAACAGTCTGCGTGTTTTAATAATAACAAAAATAATAACAACAACACAAATCAGTCCACCCCTTTACCAGCAATGGTATTGGGGGGTACATGGCAGCTCTTCTTAATTGAAATGAAAAGTAAACAAAAACGGGTTGATTGTGAGGGACTAAGGCTGTTTGTGAGGGATTAAGGCTGATTGTGACTAAAAGCAATCAGCAACATGCTGGTGTTGTGGTCCTGTGTCGTGTCTCCAGGTGGGTGTACTGGCTCCAGTAGCTTCAGTTCCTGGTGTTCAGTAGCAGCCTGCAGAAGTGAACTGTAGCAGTGAAGTGCAGTGCGTTTGTGAACAGGCTGTTGTGCTGGTGCAGTTGTGAACAGGCTATCAGTCATGTACTTAACACCTGTTAAAATGGCAGAAGACAGTGACAACGACCATGGATAGGTAAACAGTGGCTACTGAAGAATGAAACTAAATAAGATTTTTTTTATTTTTTTTACAAAAGGATTTCATAGTTTAGTTCAAAGCGAAGTGTTGTTCTGTTATTCTTATGTGAAAGGTCAGAGAAAAACAATGAGGACCTTGCTTGTACTCCCCGTATTGCAGGTCCTGAAAGATGTCATTCTAATTATATATGGAAATACACGTTTTTGGTATCATAACAAAAAGAAGGGGGCGGTGAACTATATTAAATATTACCCGATTACTTGCAATGATTTAATATTTTTGTGAGCTTGTTTTTTAATGTTTAGGCCATAACTGTATTTATTTTTTAAGAATTGTTATGTTTTATGTATATTTTTTAAAAAGGCATCCAGTAGTCAGTGCTATAACAGTTTTTAAAAAAGTGAACTCTCTTTATGTTTTTTTTTCTTTGATTTCCATAAAATATGGCAAACGTTCTGGATTTTTTTTCAGATTTTACTAATATGGTGTACTAAAAAATGAATTTAACTAACTGTGACTTACTCTTTCTTCTTGATTACTACTCGTTAACACTGTTTTTCATAAAAAACTGAATCTGACTGAGTTTTTTGCAGAAAACACACTTTTCTCTTTGTAGATATTAGGAAAGTTGACTGCAGATTTCCTTGGGGACTGATCAGTAGATGATATGCAGCAGACCGGTACTCCTGGAATGCATCCCATAAGTATTAGAACATGCTTTTGTTGTTGTAAAAAGGCAGACTCACAGGGACCCTGAGTAGCTCACCTGGTAAAAGCACGGCTACGTGGGGTGCAGGGGGAGCCCTACATTTGGGAGTGTAGGGGTGCGTCCTGGCTGTGCCAAGTTGCTGGTCTTTACTGGGGATTCTGGAGGGAGCTCCTCATTGGCTCTGGTGCTCCGGCAGGTTAGAGAGGCAAAACCAGAAGAGACTGTTTCTACTCTTCGGGTAGACCAACTGGCCAGGAGCCTTTGTCTTCCAGAGGCTGGTAACTCATTAACATCCGCTATCGAGTTCCTGGGTGCAGAAGAGGAAGCTGGCTTGATCGTGGGATCGGAGGATGCACTCTGAGTCTGAACTGTGTGGGAAATTGCTATGGTGCAAAGAAAAAAAATAACTGGACATCGGGGAAAATCGAGGTTAAAATAACTGGGCACACTAAATTGAATTCCTGGTTTCTAGGTTATTGAATTCCTGGTAAAGTGGTCAGTGTAGGTACTCAGCAAGCACTGCCGTGGTAGATCTGCCAGGGAGAGTCAGACACCAAGAAATGGGAAAAACTGGTTTTGGTTCAGGTGAAGAAATGAATCTGTGGTATTAAAGAAACAGGAGAACATTATTGAACTAACAGTTTTATATTAGAAAAGGGTTTAGATATTGTAGGGCATTCTGTAACCTTTTAGACATTTTTTTTTATTTGCATGATATTCTAAATTGTTGGTTATTGCACTAAAAACTTTGAGTAGAGTAGTAAACACTTGTTATTAGTATATATTAGGGATGCACCGAATCCAAGTTTCTGGGATATGCGGGATCCATCTCAAAAGATTTGGGCGAATACTGAATCTACAAAAATTGTCAAGAAAACTGAAGGAAACTGTTGAATGAAAAACTGACTGGCAGCTACTAACAAGGGATGCGCTTAATGTAATTTGAGCCTTTTAGTTAAAAGTATTTTTATTAACCAATGAAAATATATCCTTGAATAACATTTTAGTTTGAAACGTACGCAATTTAGCGCTAGCCCCCTCCCCCCACAACAGAAACGTCAAAATACAGAACCGTTTACTTTACCTTTACAAGAAAGGAGAGCTGCATCTTTACCATAATAACCCTCTATTTTCTTTAAAGACGTTTCAACCCGTGTCAACAGATCTGAGAGCTATGAAGAAATATTTACCGCCAGTGACCTGAATTGCCCTATGAATTAAAATCCATGTTGATTTAATTGCACTGTGTGTGTAACACATATCAAATAGGCTGCGAAATAGTTTAAATTATTTTACTAAATCACAGCAGTTCCCAAATGGTTCAACTTGTACTGGCACATTACAATAACTTAAAATGTAATTTACTAAAAGCATATTGTTCAACAACGTCTTGCACATCTGACACTTGTAAAGTTACAAATAATATATATTTCTGTGCACCAAATTTTTATTTTTTATTTATTTTTTTATCTTAGTGTGATCTCTAGAACACGTTTCACAGACAAAGCAATAAAGCACGTCATTCTACAACAGTTTGCTGTTACTCTATATTACAGGTTTACTGCATAACTTTAAGACTCCATGAAAAGTGTGATGTGACTGTTGTGTTGCATACTGGACGGTATGTTTGCATTCAGCAGCTGCTTGGCGTGTTTAGTGCTTGCACCACCAGTAATTTAGGGAGTTGAGAGCCATGACAGAGTTCATCAAACGTGTTCTTGTTCTTGAATACCTGTTATTACATACAACAGCTACGTTCAGTACCGGATTCGTGTCTTATTTAAGACCCACACTGGAGGGATGTATTAAAATGGATGTTGGTCTGAGCGGAATCGAATCTGAACCCTGCTCAATAAGTAGGTATTCAGGCCGAATCCGAAACTGAATCCTGGATTCGGTGCATCCCTTGTATATATTAATTAATGAATCCTTTATTTATTAAATAACAAGGTTTTTTATTTTTCTTCACAGAAGCAGTCGCAGCAGGAGAAATACCAAACTGAACTTGATTCAGAACTAGACAACTAAGGATCATGTGTTCTCCCAGCCACCCAAACTGGGTCACTTTTGATGATGACAATGCTACCTTCCAGTCACCGCAAAAGCCTTTACGTTCTCTGAGCACCAGCGTTGGGATCCCCAGGCCCAATGGCTTAAAACTGAATCTGCCTCCTCGATATGAACCTGCCAAAACATCCCCATCCACAAGCAACAGCCCTGTTGCATCTCCTCTGAGGGACTTCAACGGGAGCCCCTGTGTGCCTAGCAATACACCGCTGTGCACTCCTGTGAGAGAGGCTCCAGAGAGCCCTTGCAGTCCCTTAATAGGTATTTTTAGGTCCCTTTCATCCCCCAACAGTAACCCGCTGGCTGTCAATCCATGCCACTGGCCAGATCTCCACACAGTGGATCTAGGGACTCTCTCTGCAGCTCGGAGTTTGTTTACTGCAGAGGAGGGGCTGAGTGAATTCCGCCCGCTCCATGATGATAGCGGCCACTCCAACCCATTCTGGACAGCCAGGAATCAGTCGGGCAGCTCCTCGTCAGATTCCGAACCCAACTCTGCAGAAACCAGCTACGACCATCCTCATTTTTTTATTAGAAAGGACAGGTATGACCCCCCTGGAAGTCATATTCACCAGTCCTTCAGTTATATTTGTCAAAAGCTGGAAAGTTTCCAATCCTGCGACGTAGAGGAGAGAGATGGGTCAGCACCTGAGAAGCCCATTCATAGGCAGACCGGCGTACCCTCCTTCATACCGCGCTGTCTTTTCCGAAGTCAGAACCGAGACGGCTGGCCCCTCATGCTGAGGATCCCTGAAAAGAAGAACCGCATGTCATCTCGCCAGTGGGGACCCATCTACCTTAAACTCTTACCTGGTGGTGTTTTACAGATGTACTATGAGAAAGGCATGGAAAAACCCTTTAAGGAATTCCAGCTGCATCCATACTGCAGGCTCTCTGAACCCAAGCTGGAAAACTGCAACGAGCCTGGGAAAATCCACACAGTGAAGATCCAGCACGTTTCCTACACAGAGAAAAGGAAGTGCCACCCCAAGGGCCACGAGGCAGAAACGGAGCAGATGCTGAAGCTGGGAACCACGGACTACAGTGACTTCACAGATTTACTCTCGTCCATCGAAGAGGAGCTCATGAGACTCCCGCCTCACTCGCACCAGAAGAAGCACTACGAGGAGCAGTCACTGGGGCTGGAGATTGTGGACAACTTTTGGGGAAGACTTGGCAAAGATGGAAAGGTGGTTGAAAACGCAGTGGTAACCCACATATACTGTCTGTCCTTTGTCAATGGTGGAGCAGATTGCTTTTTAGCTCTAAATGACCTCCAACTGCACAGAGGGAACCCGAGCTATGCCGAGGAGATGGACAAGGGCTGGATAGAGATCTCGGAGCACTATTTTCACAAATGTGTCAAAGAAAACGAGTTTCAGAAGTCGAGGCTCATCAAATTCAGCCCTCCCGATGCCTGCCGGGTGGAGCTGATGCGCTTCAAGACACTTTCAATCGACACAGAGCTGCCTTTCTCCGTCAAGGCGGTGCTTACTGTGCAGGGAGCCTATGTGGAATTACAGGCTTTCTTAAACATGTCCCCTGCCTTCACACACTCACCATGTCAGGACTCTGCGCAGGTGTGTGAGAATGTTCTTGTTCAGTTCCCGCTTCCCGGCGAATGGATCAAAGTCTGTCGCACTGTGAGTCTCCTCAGGCAGAAGTCGCTGAAGGCTAAAATGAACAGAAACGCCTGCCTTGGATCTGTCGCCACAGTCGATTCAGAGCCTGTGATGCAGGTCACTGTTGGGACAGTGAAGTACGAGAATGCGTACGGAGCAATAGTATGGAGAATCAGCCGACTTCCTGCCAAGAACACAGGTAAGCTTTCTGCTATATAGCAAATGCATAGTGAAAGTAAGCACAGACACATGTATCGCAATGATTAAAGTTATTTTCTAGACACTTCCCATCAATGCAGAATTGGCTACTTAGCTTCTCATCTGACAGTGACGTCACTAAATGGATTGCTTGCTATAGTATGTTTTTTTTTTTTTTTTTAACCGTGAAACTTGTCCCCCCCCATTGCTCCTCTGACTCTTGTTTTCCACTGCAGCTCCAGATCATCCTCTCTGCTTCTCTTGCAAACTCGAACTGGGGTCAGACCAAGAGATTCCTTCTGACTGGCTGCCTTTTGTGACGATGGAGTTCATCGTGGCTGACACGGCCGCTTCCGGGACCCAAGTGAAGTCCCTGGGCACCGAGAGTGATATTCAGCCCCAGAAACACATCGTCACCAAGGCACACTACCGCTGTCAGGTAAGGCTGAAAGAGACAGGCAGCCCAGAGCAACCAGTTTATCAGAGACAAAAGCAGACAAGGGCCACCTGGGTTCACAAACCAGCTAAGAAACTGGTACAAAAGCAAAGCATGACACACACTGTAGATTTTTTTCTCCCTGAATAAATGACACCTAATTGGCACTTGTATGTGTCTGTATATAAAGTACGGTACCTATATTATTGTTACATTGGTGTTTTAGGGTTTGTACATATTGGGGGTTATTTCTAATGGACAGTCAGACAATACTTCAAAGAAAGGAAGAGAAAAAGCTATTTGTTTAAATTACAAACCAAATATAGAATATAGGCACTTTTAAATCTGGTGGTGGGGGGGGTTACATTATTCATCAGAGTATATTTAACACTTTGGATACTTTTAAGATTACTTGATGTGAAAATAAGGTTCCTGTGTATCTCCCTGTAGATGGAAATCGAGAGAAAGGTGATAAGAAGTGATGATGAAGATACAAGGAAGCACAGTGACTGTGTGACACAATGATTTACCAAGTGGGAAGAAAGCACAGACCTCTGTGGTATGCAAGAAGCAGACATCAGTGTTTCAGCATTTGAGGATTTCTGTTTGTGGCACAGTTTTACAAAGCTTTTACTGCAGTGCTAAATTACTCCCAATGCACCCTAGAGATTTAGTGTAATGATTATTAGGTCTAGACACATTATCACCTGCCTCTGTTTACCTGTGTTGATCAATTTATCTCTTTGCTTGTTTAGTTGAGGATGTACTCCTATATCAGTTAAAGTAGCTGTAGCTTCCTGAAATCAAATAACTTCCTTTGATTTCTTTCCAGTTCTGTCCAGTGGACTAGTTGCATACAGACAATGTTACTACAGCACTATAGTCCTGATGGATTTCCTCGGGTAACTTGCTGTACACAACTGTTTGTTTGTGACTAGCTACCAGGAAGTAAAGCTGTGGTGCTTTTTTTTTTATCTGAAGTGTAGTGAACTTCTGTACTGCACATGCAAATTAAAATAACTGTATGCAAACGAGTACATAATTAAAAGGTGTTCATCATAATGAAAAGAGGCCCAGTGATAAAGTTATTGAAGCTAGAATTAAGAAAATTGTTTTTAAAGTCTTGGCTATATATCACTTCCTAAAGCACCAGTGGCCCACAGACCTCTTCTATTCAAAACTATTAATCTGTGTATTCTTTTCCATAATTACTTGTTTTTCTCAGCTTTATTATTTTTTTATGAGTTTTATGATTTGAAAACCAGTCTCTTGGTATGCTAAATCAATTCTGCATAGTACATGCATAGTCTTCCGTAGTTCCCTACACGTAGTTTTAGCTGTAGGAACACAAGCTTCCCTCCCGATAGCGTCTTGTAATATAACATGTAACTCTGTGCTTTGTAATAAAGAAGGTCTCGCTTGAGTACTCGATGCAGTAGAGGTTTATAAAGGGCATATTCAACCACTGCCCTACGTCAGGATTTTACAGACTTAAAAAGCAATAACACATTTAGTAGTAGTTTTATTTTCCTCTATATCAGAAAAAAAGTTGATTCAGACAGTATGTGCAAGGACAAAAATAATGTAACCATAATATGTGCAATACGTGTAGTTGTAGTTTTTCACCTCTGCAGTTTCTCAGAATTTCCACTGTGAGGCACTCTATACACCATTGAGTGGGACAGTACATGGTGTACCAGGCAGCCGCCCTCTTCTAACAGTGAGCAGTGAGTTTCTCACAGCTGTTAATGGCAGGTCTTTTGAAGAAGGACAGCTTTAAACCAGACCCTTAAACTTGAGTCTGGTGATTTCTGGGGGAAATGTATGATGTCTTTGTAAGGTAAAGAACATATTAATCCAACAGTTACATCTTAATAGTGCTGAGATGAGTCTACATTCTGTTGGGCGATGATCCAAAATAAAATGACTTATGTGGCAAATAACTGCCATGATGTTTGTATTGTTGTTTCGCTAATTATTGCCTGCTGTGCTGTCTACAGTCTGTACAGTACATTAATTCATACAGTGTTTAAACAAGGGCTGGATACAATAAAAGAAACACATTAAGCACTCACTTTTGTGAGGACAAGAGATCAGTCTGTCTGGTCTCCGTCTGGCCTGTCAGGTGCCAGTCCAATAGGGATTGCAGTGGGGCAGTAAGATCAAGTAACTTCAGGTGGTTATTATATTAGTGTTTCCTCCCAATCCTATGGAAGAGCATAACTTTTGATTACAAGTAAGTTATGTGGAGATCCAATAGAATACAATTCACATTTCTATAGCGCCTTTCATTACAAGGATCTCAAAGTGCTTCACACATACACAAAATTAAATAAATAAATAAATTAGTGATGCAAATTGAGACAAAATGTGGTTTTAATTTTAAAATAAAAAAAAAAGATAAAAACTTAGTTTTGAAAAAAAAACAGAACAATTAAAAAGTAATAAAACAAAAAAAAACTAATACAATTGGAATTAAACAAGGATTAAAAAAAATAAAAAAATTGATTTTAAAATATATCCTGATGTACAAAAGAAACGGAACACTCCGGTCTAATGGATTTAATAAAATATTTTAAACATAGATATCAAACAAAATCACAGAAAATGAACTAAAATGTTTTCAGCCTTGACACATAGACCTGATGAGCCTTGGATAGATTGGAATGATTGCTGTTCCTCCACTCTTCCTGTGCAGCTTCAGCCAGCTGGTGAGGGTTGGCTGGTCACAGTTGTCTCCTGTGGATGGCGCTGCCGATTTGATGATCGATCAGTTTCAGTCATGATGGGCAAGACAGCAGGACTTAGAATGAACTGTGTCATTTTAAACACTGCACAATAGCATCTTTCTCTGCTGATTTCCAGGGCCAGCTTCTCCGAAGGAATTAGGTGGTAGTCACGAATCACTTATCCCTAGCAAACTGTCACATATTCTCAGCACTTTATTACTTATTGACAGTGTTGTGACAGGTTTTACATCCCAACCCATTTCTATGCAAATAAAGTCCCCCATATGCACACTTAAACATGTCCTGGATTGTCCCATTGCACACTTAAACATGTCCTGGATTGTCCCATTGCACATTTAAACATGTCCTGGATTGTCCCATTGCACACTTAATAAAAAGAAAGGAAGATGGTCCAGCCTTAAGATACTGTCTGTAAAGCAGGGTGGCCAAGTGGCTGCTGCAGGTGGCAGAAAACAAGTTGAGATTAAAATGCCAAAAGTGAGCTTTTGTTATTGAGGCCACAGGTAAAAATGTGCAGTACAAAACACTAATAATTTAACCAAAACAAATCCACAAACCTATATTTAACACATATATATATATATTCTACACCGAGTAGTAATCAAATCTAGTGCCCTAAAATAAGTTCTACACAGGTACTTATACTGTCCCTTATCACTAGCCCCTCCCCAGAACTAATCAACTACACCTTCAAGTAGAGTGTTATACATGTTACAGTATTTGCATTAACTGATTCACACTTATTAAAATGTTAGGGTGATTTCCCTTAGTTTAAACATTATATAGCCCCTCCCACCAGTTAAGCATACTCTAGTTAAAACCCAACACAAAGGATATATTTCCCCCACATGAACTATTATTAAGATAGCAGCACCCAGAGCTACACCAGCTTGCCGGTATGTTCGCATATATTCAAAACAAAATGCATTTTACCAATATTAACAAGCGCATTCACTTCTCTTCTTTAACTAAAAGAAAGTCTGAGCTTTAAAATAAACTTTAGCAACTCGCTAGCAACACATTGTGTCCTTGTAAATCATACGTGCACTTATTTATTACTAAACACAAAAATAATTACAGCAGTGTTCTCAGAAATAACTTACTGAATCTTTTCACTCTGTCACACTGACATTCCAAAATATTTAACATACTTTCAACTTGATCATGATAGGGCTGCCAGTCTAAAACATTTTACACAAGTCAAGCCAATATAAATTACTTTCATGCTAATACAGATTTTGAGTTTTTACAAATGTGCTAAACAGGTGTATATAATATGAAAAAAGTAACTTTTTTTTTTTTTTTTTTTTTTTAAGAAAACCCCTATAGAAAAATAAATATAAGTTTTCATAATACTTTTATCCATTTATCTGGTTTTGGCATTGACATGAAAAAAAAAAACCTGCTTGAATGGAGATAAATGATCTATGTTATGTGCAAACATTGTAATAGGTTTTTTTTTTTTTTTGTCTTCTAAGCTGTTTATATAATGTCATTGAGACATTGCTTCAGTTGTTTCTTTTTATTTTTTGGATAATGCAGTTAACAATTACATGTAATGTGTGAATGTTTCAAGATAGAAAGCTTGAGGCAGTTCTGCCTCTTTATTAATGATTTGCGCTTGCTAGGTTCATTGGTATGAAATCTAATTTTATATCTCAAAAAGTCTCAGGATTAAAAACAAAAAGGATCCCCATTTCGACTGCCCCCTCATGGCTTAAACCTGTGCACGGTTTAAGCCAAAGGCCCGCCCTACCCGCTGTCCAGACAATCAATCTTTTCTCCTAAAAATTAGTAATGCAAATTGAGACAAAATGTGGTTTTAATTTTAAAATTAGAAAAAAAAGATAAAAACCTAGTCTGTTAAATCAGAACAATTAAAAAGTGTAATAAAACAAAAAACTAATACAATTGGAATTAAACAAGGATTTAAAAAAAACATTTTTGAACGAACTAAAATGTTTTCAGTATTTTCATGAGCATTTACATAGTCCTGACAGCCTTGACACATAGACCTGATGAGCCTTGGATAGATTGGAATGATTGCTGTTCCTCCACTCTTCCTGTGCAGCTGCAGCCAGCTGGTGAGGGTTGGCTGGTCATGGTTGTCTCCTGTGGATGGCGCTGCAGATTTGGTCCCACATATGTTCTATTGCACTCAGGTCAGGAGAAAAAGGCCACAGCAAGACCTCGACATTGTTTTCTTGAAGTTGTGCAATTGTAACCCTATCATTGTGTGGTCTTGCATTGTCCTGCTGGAAAATCGACTCTTCCGGATTGGCTTGGATCTTCTCATATCATCACACTTCAACTGCCCAAACAGTTGGCTTGAACAACACAAGAGTCAGCATAATGCTCACCACGATGTCTCCACACACGTTGTCTCCACACACGTTATCTTCCATCAGTTTGTGAAGAGCAAAACGACATTCATCGGTGAATAAAACACTCCACCACTCTGCCGCCACCTCAGATGCTCTTTGGCCCACAGAAGATGGCGATTTCATCTCTCAGCTGTCAACATGTTACCCCTGAAAGGCCTCTGAGCATGCAAGTCATTTTCATTCAGATGGCGAGCTGCAGTCATTCTGTTGATGCTCAGGTAATTTTTTCCTGGAATTTCTTGTGCTGCAGCCACTGCAGTCTGAAAACAATTACGCAGATGGATCAGTCGGATGTGACGGTCCTGGGCTGGTGTGATGACCCTCTGCCTTCCAAGACTTGGCCTGCCCCTCACAGAGCCAGTTTCCTGGTTTCTCTAGACTTGTCTACTGATTGTTGGACTAGACTGTCACAGACAGGCCATCTTCAATCATGCAGATGGCAACCAGGCAATCTACATTACTGAAGCGGGGCATGGTTGTATCTTTCGCTGCTCTAGCGTTAATTAAAATCGTGTCTTTACGAATGGCTATTTATACAAATTCTTAATCAAGCCCCTGCTCCAGGGCCACAAACCCACCACGTGTTCTCTGGACCCCCTCCCAACTCACCTTTTCCAGGTTGCTTCCCCTGCTCTACTCCCTTATATTTCTTCTCTTCTCAACACCTCTCTACTCTCTGGCTCCTTCCCCTCTACTTTCAAATTTGCCTGCATCATCCCCATCTTAAAAATAAAAAACCTTGATCCCTTTTCCCTCCAGAACTACTGTCCTGTCTCCCTTCTCCCTTTCCTCTCTAAAACCCTCAAGAGAGCAATACATCTCCAGTTCTCTGTTTTCCTGTCAACACATTCTCTGCTCGACCCCCTCCAATCCGGTTTTCGTCCGGCACACTCCACTGAAACTGTTCTTTGTCACTAACTCTCTACTCTGTGCCCATGCCGCCTTCCTCTCCTCGGTCCTAATTGTTCTTGATCTCTCTGCTGCCTTTGACACAGTCAACTGCTCTATTCTCCTGTCCTCCTTCGCTGACCTGGGACTCTCTGGTACTGCTCTTGTCTGGTTCTCCCACCTCTCCAATCGCATGGACCAATTGTCCTGTCGTGGCTCACCCTCTGAATCTTGCTCTCTTTCTACAGGCTTCCCCCAGGGCTTAGTCCTGGGACCACACCTATTTTCTCTCTACACCTGGTTCCTGGGTCCCTTCATCTTCTCCAATGGCTTCTAGTATCATTTCTATGCTGATGATGCCCAGATCTTCTTCTCCTTTCCACCTTCTGACTCCCACATCTCTACCTGTCTCTCGGCCATCTCCTCAAACGCAACCTCCCCACCCCCTGTTCCTCCCCCACCACTGATCTCTCTATATCTATTCCTCTTGAATCTATAACCTTCTCTCCCTCCTTGTCCACCAAGAACATTGGTGCCACTCTCGACCCCTCCCTCTCCTACTCTCAGCACATCTCTACTCTGGCATGCTCCTGTCGCTTCTTCCCCAGAAACACACGGAATTTGCCTTTCCTCACCAACTACTCTATGCAGCACCTAGTTCAGGCCCTGGTACAATTATAAACCACAGTGCATTTTATTTTTCTTCCCTAAGATTCTAAGAGTCTAAGATTATGCAATCCAAAGCAGTTAAAGGCTTTGTGAAAAATCCCTCAAACTTTGTATTGCAGCTTTCAGCAAACTTCAGTCAAGCACTGTCAAAGTCATCTGATTCACAGAGATGTTATTTCTTTTCAAAAATCCATTTTCCCTTTTATTAGTAACACTTCTGTTGCACCTTTTAATCATTCTACAGTTGAGCTGTTAGTACATTTTGTTCGATTTGGCTGTTGCTTATTCGAGTCCAGTGATTTTTTTTTTTTTGGAGGACACTGGGCTGTGCTTTTCCAGTTAGAACATGTAGCACAAGACCTATCAAGTTAAATATGTCCTCTGGAAGTAATAAGCTCTCAAGCATCATTATCACTCCTCATCAATAAGGCTGTTGTGAAAACTTGGTAGAAATGAAATTTAAACTTGCCAATAATGAGATAAGCAGAGGTGTTCTGTGAGAAGGGTATATTTTGAAACTTCTGTTGTTAAAGATATAGAACAAATATTTTAAAATCTTTATACACCTAAAGCCAACCATTTCCCCATGCAGCACTTTGTGACACAGTTTTACTGTAAATAAGGCAATCCATTTGCACTTTAAAACAAACTATATATTGTACTTAAACTGCAAATGGCTCATTGGCACCACTTTCTGGATGGACAGGACTTTACACTGCATTTCACTTGGTTTGTGTTTAACCTGATCTGAGCCATCTTTACTTGTAATTAATACATGGCAGTTACTGCTAGTAAAATTGCTGAGTTTCACCAATAGGAATCGTTTATTTAGTTATCGTGGTATCACTATTTTTTTTTGTTTGCGGGGTCACCAAAAACGTCACTCTTAGTGGATGCAAAAAAACATTTTTGTGAATGGGGAAGAAAACATTCATTCACTTTGTTATTACAGTTGAGTTGTCACTGAACCAAAGCACATTGCACTGGGAGGCCCTTTAAAAATACATAAATTAGAAGGCTTAATTAGGCCGAGGATGCTCTGATTATTGTGAGATTGGCATTTAGACAGTGATCATTTTAGTTTTGATGAATAATAATATTCTAGTAAATTACATTTTAAATTGGATCCTCCTGACTGGTGATGGGATTCATAAGAGTCAATTACACTCAACAATACTGATTGGGCCTCATTTTATTTATTTATTTCTTTAGTTTAGTAAATAAATTGGGAAGTATATACTTGAATTATTGTTAAATTTAATCCTAGTAAAAGGCTGTGGGGCCACAGTAGACCACTTGTAGAAGAAAACAATATGCATAAGTATTGACCTGTGCAATCAATATTGTGTTTTTATGTAAGTTCAAGGAGTTACAGTTGAACACTGGTACAATGAAACTGTCGCACTAGCCAGTATAATTCTGTAATGATTCAGCTAGGTCAACCATTGAACATGGAACATTAGTGCTGAGAATAGAAATAGCTTTTCAAAGACAGGCTACGTATTACACTGTAAGACACTGTTATGTCTAGCAGTGCTTTGGTCATGCTGACATTGATGCGAGAGTTAATTTAAATTTGAATTGTTGGTTATTTGGAGTAAAAGCACAGATTGTGTATTAGTAGCTGGGGGGCTGGGGGGTGTTAGGTGGATTACTAGCCAGGTTTTATAACTGTCTCTCGAGTTTGAGTACTGCGCACAATCTGCCTTGAATGATCTTCCCAGCAAGTGTCAGTTACTGATAAATGGCTGAATAATCTGCACAAACTACCCCTGCTATAAATATCATACATTATAATTAACAATGACAGTTTCAAGTTCTCATCGCAGTGTGCTTAACTTTTTACACCTGTACCATATCTAAAAAATCTGTTATCTACAGCGGTATAATAAATACTAATCTGCCTTTTAAATATTTCTTTACAGTGATACAATTCTATAATAGTGCTTTGAGATAATCCTGATATTTTAAGCAAATTCCAAATGATTTAAAACACTTTTGTCCTGTGGAAATTCCTGTCCCCATGTGTTGCTACAACTGTTTAAATAATGTACCTATAATTTTTCTTTTTGTTGTTAACATCCACTGCTGTCTTTTGACCTGCTAAGCAGCTTGGGTGATATCCCTGATCTGCAGCAATTTATACCAAATCAGAGTTCAGCACTGTTGAAGTGGTAAATAAAGATGGTGGAGGTGGGGGAGTTGGTGTTTAAACATCTAGCATATGGTGATGCCAAAACAAGAAACCCAGAATATCAATTGGAGTGTTTTTCACAGGTAAGACATTTTTAATTTGGAAGAAAAGAGCACAAAGAAAAGCCAAAAAAAAAAAACCCAACAAAACTGTTCATTAGTAATCACGGTGCTAACTTTTTTAAATGAAACAGGGGTTTAATGATAGTTTGACATTGTTTCTTGGATTGTGTTTTAAAGCTTATGATTCAAACAAAGGATTTCATGTATAATGCCATTGAAGATATATTACAACTTGAAGGTTCTTATGGTAGGCTTCCAATGAGGAAGTTGTAAATATGAGAGAAGTGGGGGAAAATGAATTCCGGGCAGCTATTGATATAGAAGACCTAAAAGCATCGAAAGAAGAACATTGAACCAGCTCCATAAATCTTCCAGTGGTGGTGAAAATGATGAACATCATGTAGAAATAATCGAGGAGGTGAGTATAATCCTTGCTGTCTATGTATAGAATGGAAGTACAGAAATTTTAAAGACCATTGCTAAAACAATTTTGAGCAAATGGTTACAATTTTGTTGTAAACGTTTTGTTATCCGGGGGCATGAATGAGGGCTCCTCCCCTAATTCCTTCCTACCAGTAACATCTGCTAATCTCCTATTTGAACCCAAAGCCTTGAGTATGCTCTCTGTCTTTCCAACTATCCTCCCTCCTCCCTATGCTTTCCTCTTCTATTCGGCTACTCCACTTTTGAAACTGCACCGTCCTCTGCAACAGCACCCTCCTCTGCAAATATACCCTGCTCTGAAACTGCACCCTCCTCTGCAACTCAACCCTCCTCTGCAACTGCACCCTCAACCCTCCTCTGCAACCGTTGGGCGGCGAACCGACTCGTAGTTACCCTCCTCTGCAACTCAACCCTCCTCTGCAACTCAAGCAACAGCACCCTCCTCCTCTGCAACTCAACCCTCCTCTGCAACAGCACCCTCCTCTGCAACTCAACCCTCCTCTGCAACTCAACCCTCCTCTGCAACTGCACCCTCCTCTGCAACTGCGCCCTCCTCTGCAACTCAACCCTCCTCTGCAACAGCACCCTCCTCTGCAACTCAACCCTCCTCTGCAACTGCACCCTCCTCTGCAACAGCACCCTCCTCTGCAACTCAACCCTCCTCTGCAACTCAACCCTCCTCTGCAACAGCACCCTCCTCTGCAACTCAACCCTCCTCTGCAACAGCACCCTGCTCTGCAACCCTCCTCTGCAACTCAACCCTCCTCTGCAACTCAACCCTCCTCTGCAACTCAACCCTCCTCTGCAACAGCACCCTCCTCTGCAACTTCACCCTCCTCTGCAACTCAACCCTCCTCTGCAACAGCACGCTTCTCTGCAACTCAACCCTCCTCTGCAACAGCACCCTCCTCTGCAACTCAACCCTCCTCTGCAACCCTCCTCTGCAACAGCACCCTCCTCTGCAACTCAACCCTCCTCTGCTCTCTCTGCAACTCAACCCTCCTCTGCAACTGCACCCTCCTCTGCAACTCAACCCTCCTCTGCAACTCAACCCTCCTCTGCAACAGCACCCTCCTCTGCAACTCAACCCTCCTCTGCAACTGCAACCCTCCTCTGCAACTGCAACCCCCTCCTCTGCAACTCAACCCTCCTCTGCAACAGCACCCTCCTCTGCAACTCAACCCTCCTCTGCAACTCAACCCTATTCTGTAACTCACCCTGCTCTGCAACCCTCCTCTGCAACTCAACCCTCCTCTGCAACTGCACCCTCCTCTGCAACTCAACCCTCCTCTGCAACAGCACCCTCCTCTGCAACTCAACCCTCCTCTGCAACAGCACCCTCCTCTGCAACTCAACCCTCCTCTGCAACAGCACCCTCCTCTGCAAAACCCTCCTCTGCAACTGCACCCTCCTCTGCACCCTCCTCTGCAACTGCACCCTCCTCTGCAACTCAACCCTCCTCTGCAACAGCACCCTCCTCTGCAACTCAACCCTCCTCTGCAACAGCACCCTCCTCCTCTGCAACAGCACTCTGCAACTCAACCCTCCTCTGCAACTCAACCCTCAACACCCTCCTCTGCAACTCAACCCTCCTCTGCAACAGCACCCTCCTCTGCAACTCAACCCTCCTCTGCAACTCAACCCTCCTCTGCAACAGCACCCTGCTCTGCAACTTCACCCTCCTCTGCAACTCAACCCTCCTCTGCAACTCCACCCTCCTCTGCAACTCAACCCTCCTCTGCAACTCCACCCTCCTCTGCAACTCAACCCTCCTCTGCAACTCAACCCTCCTCTGCAACTGCACCCTCCTCTGCAACTGCACCCTCCTCTGCAACTCAACCCTCCTCTGCAACTCAACCCTCCTCTGCAACTCAACCCTCCTCTGCAACAGCACCCTCCTCTGCAACTCAACCCTCCTCTGCAACTCAACCCTCCTCTGCAACTCAACCCTCCTCTGCAACAGCACCCTCCTCTGCAACTCAACCCTCCTCTGCAACTGCACCCTCCTCTGCAACTCAACCCTCCTCTGCAACAGCACCCTCAACTCAACCCTCCTCTGCAACAGCACCCTCCTCTGCAATTTCACCCTCCTCTGCAACTCAACCCTCCTCTGCAACTCAACCCTCCTCTGCAACTCAACCCTCCTCTGCAACTCAACCCTCCTCTGCAACTCAACCCTCCTCTGCAACTGCACCCTCCTCTGCAACTCAACCCTCCTCTGCAACTCAACCCTCCTCTGCAACTCAACCCTCCTCTGCCCCTCCTCTGCAACCCCCCTCTGCAACTCAACCCTCCTCTGCAACTGCACCCTCCTCTGCAACTCAACCCTCCTCTGCAACAGCACCCTCCTCTGCAACTCCACCCTCCTCTGCAACTCAACCCTCCTCTGCAACTCAACCCTCCTCTGCAACAGCACCCTCCTCTGCAACTCAACCCTCCTCTGCAACAGCACCCTCCTCTGCAACTCAACCCTCCTCTGCAACTCAACCCTCCTCTGCAACTCAACCCTCCTCTGCAACTCAACCCTCCTCTGCAACTCAACCCTCCTCTGCAACAGCACCCTCCTCTGCAACTCAACCCTCCTCTGCAACCCTCCTCTGCAACTCAACCCTCCTCTGCAACTGCACCCTCCTCTGCAACTCAACCCTCCTCTGCAACAGCACCCTCCTCTGCAACTCAACCCTCCTCTTCAACAGCACCCTCCTCTGCAACTCAACCCTCCTCTGCAACAGCACCCTCCTCTGCTCTGCAACTCCTCTGCAACCCCCTCCTCTGCAACTCAACCCTCCTCTGCAACTCAACTACAGCAACTGCGCCCGTTGACTCTGCAAATCAGACATTGTTGGAGGGAGAACTGCGCCCTCCTCTGCAACTCAGACGTTCTCCGTGGGCAAGAAGTTTTGACCTCCTCTGAGAAACGAGCCGTCCCTCGACGTTGACGTTGCAAGGCAGGAGACGTTGACGTTAGGGACTAGACCGTGAGGTTGGGACAGTTGGGGGGTAGTGTTGTCCCTCTCTGCAACTTGAAAGGGAGACTCTGTAACTGGGGCCGACGACTCTGCCACTCAGCTCATCTGCTGTTGGGATCTGAAACTAACCTCTCTGCAACTGCACCCTCTCTGCAACTACCCTACGACTGGGACTCACCTCCTCATGGGACTGCACCTCTCTGCAAACTGCGCGGAGTCCTCTGCAAGAGTTGAACCCTCCTCCAACGTTAAACCCTATTGAGTTGTAACAAGTTGCACGCTGCAATTTGCAGGAACCTCTGGGAGGAAACCTTGAGTGCAACTGCACCCTCCTTGCAACTCAACCTCCTCTGAAATGGGACAGCAACCCACGCTCTGCAACAGAGCGTGGTCCTATTGCCTTTGGCACGAGTGTGAAAACTGACCTCATGGGTAGGGACCTCTCCTCCTTGTGGGAAGAGAGCCGGTGACTGTTGGGAACTCATTGAGTCTGGGAACAGCGTTGACGTGTGTAGGAGGCGTGTCACCTCCTGCACAGCCCTCCTCTGAACGTTGCAACTCTGCGACAGCACAGCTCCTCTGCTGGGAACTAAACCGGTGGGGTCAGGAGCACCCTCAGTTGTTTGGGAACCTCAACGTTTCAATGGCAACTGCTCCTGCAATTTGAGTTTCGGGAGTACTCTGCGGAGGGAGCAAGTCTGCAACCCTCCTCTGGGAGGACACTTCCGTGGGCTGCAAGGTCAACCCTCCTCTGGGAGGCAAACGCACAACCTTGGGTCTGAGAAGTTGAGTTGGGATGTGCTAACAAGCACCTTTCTCTGCCCTCCATCTGGGAGGCGACGATTGACCACTCAGGGAGACGTCAAACTCCTCTGCAACAGCGTGCAACTGCACCCTGTCAGGAGACGGTTGGTCTGCAACTAGTGGACCGAGACCCTCCTAAGTGCAAACTCATCTCTGGAGAGAGTTGAGTTTGGGAGGAGACCAACTCAACCCTCCTCTGCAACTCAACCCTCCTCTGCAACTCAACCCTCCTCTGCAACTCAACCCTCCTCTGCAACAGCACCCTCCTCTGCAACTCAACCCTCCTCTGCAACAGCACCCTCCTCTGCAACTCAACCCTCCTCTGCAACAGCACCCTCCTCTGCAACTCAACCCTCCTCTGCAACTCAACCCTCCTCTGCAACTGCAACTCAACCCTCCTCTGCAACTGCACCCTCCTCTGCAACTCAACCCTCCTCTGCAACTGCACCCTCCTCTGCAACTCAACCCTCCTCTGCAACTCAACCCTCCTCTGCAACTCCACCCTCCTCTGCAACTCACCCTCCTCTGCAACTCAACCCTCCTCTGCAACAGCACCCTCCTCTGCAACTCAACCCTCCTCTGCAACCCTCCTCTGCAACTCCACCCTCCTCTGCAACTCAACCCTCCTCTGCAACTCAACCCTCCTCTGCAACAGCACCCTCCTCTGCAACTCAACCCTCCTCTGCAACTTCACCCTCCTCTGCAACTCAACCCTCCTCTGCAACAGCACCCTCCTCTGCAACTCAACCCTCCTCTGCAACAGCACCCTCCTCTGCAACTCAACCCTCCTCTGCAACAGCACCCTCCTCTGCAACTCAACCCTCCTCTGCAACTCAACCCTCCTCTGCAACTCAACCCTCCTCTGCAACAGCACCCTCCTCTGCAACTCAACCCTCCTCTGCAACAGCACCCTGCTCTGCAATCACCCTCCTCTGCAACTCAACCCTCCTCTGCAACTCACCCTCCTCTGCAACTTCACCCTCCTCTGCAACTCAACCCTCCTCTGCAACAGCACCCTCCTCTGCAACTCAACCCTCCTCTGCAACAGCACCCTCCTCTGCAACTCAACCCTCCTCTGCAACTCAACCCTCCTCTGCAACTCAACCTGCAACTCCTCTGCACCCTCCTCTGCAACTCAACCCTCCTCTGCAACTCAACCCTCCTCTGCAACAGCACCCTCCTCTGCAACTCAACCCTCCTCTGCAACTTCACCCTCCTCTGCAACTCAACCCTCCTCTGCAACTCACCCTCCTCTGCAACTCAACCCTCCTCTGCCCTCCTCTGCAACTCAACCCTCCTCTGCAACTGCACCCTCCTCTGCAACTCAACCCTCCTCTGCAACTCAACCCTCCTCTGCAACTCAACCCTCCTCTGCAACTGCACCCTCCTCTGCAACTCAACCCTCCTCTGCAACAGCACCCTCCTCTGCAACTCAACCCTCCTCTGCAACAGCACCCTCCTCTGCAACTCAACCCTCCTCTGCAACTCAACCCTCCTCTGCAACTCAACCCTCCTCTGCAACTCAACCCTCCTCTGCAACTCAACCCTCCTCTGCAACTCAACCCTCCTCTGCAACTCAACCCTCCTCTGCAACTGCACCCTCCTCTGCAACTCAACCCTCCTCTGCAACTCAACCCTCCTCTGCAACTCAACCCTCCTCTGCAACAGCACCCTCCTCTGCAACTCAACCCTCCTCTGCAACTCAACCCTCCTCTGCAACTCAACCCTCCTCTGCAACTCAACCCTCCTCTGCAACTCAACCCTCCTCTGCAACTCAACCCTCCTCTGCAACTCAACCCTCCTCTGCAACTCAACCCTCCTCTGCAACTCAACCCTCCTCTGCAACTGCACCCTCCTCTGCAACTCAACCCTCCTCTGCAACTGCGCCCTCCTCTGCAACTCAACCCTCCTCTGCAACTCAACCCTCCTCTGCAACTGCACCCTCCTCTGCAACTCAACCCTCCTCTGCAACAGCACCCTCCTCTGCAACTCAACCCTCCTCTGCAACTCAACCCTCCTCTGCAACTCAACCCTCCTCTGCAACAGCACCCTCCTCTGCAACTCAACCCTCCTCTTCAACAGCACCCTCCTCTGCAACTCAACCCTCCTCTGCAACTGCACCCTCCTCTGCAACTCAACCCTCCTCTGCAACTGCGCCCTCCTCTGCAACTGCACCCTCCTCTGCAACTCAACCCTCCTCTGCAACTGCACCCTCCTCTGCTACTCAACCCTCCTCTGAAACTCAACCCTCCTCTGCAACTCAACCCTCCTCTGCAACAGCACCCTCCTCTGCACTGCACCCTGCTCTGCACTGCACCCTTGTCTGCAACAGTCTCCCTCTTGGGGGTAAGTGAAGCTCACTTCCCAACCTTAGAAACCCAGCTGCCGCTGGCTTTGTCCATCGCGAGTAAGGTTCTCCGAGTCAAGGGGGAACCCCGGCCAAATTTAACTATCACAGTGATCTTTCCATTTCTCTCCTTGGGGGAAGTATTGGTTGCTTCCCAGCCTTGGAGACTGAATGGTTCGGTCTCACCTCCGTGAGGGAGGGTCTTTGCAAGGCAAAAGGAATCTCCTCACTCTTCTCTAAGTTATGGCCTAAGTAATTATGGCCAACATAAAGCGATTATTGTTTTCTCGGCAGACAATATAAAATTTGTACTTAATCGTATTATGTTGAACAATGGTGGATAAAAAATTATTATTATTTATTTCATAACAGATACAATACAATTTTTACAAGATATCACAGTACAAAGTATTGCATTATACAATATCACATTACTAGTTATCACATTATAAAATATCACATTACAGAATATCGTAATACAGATAAGAGCAAAATAAAAAATACATTGAGGTATAAGTAAGAGCAAGTTTGACTGAAAACAGTTAACACTTATAGTAAATATTTGCTTATATGAGTAAAGTCCACTAAGAGCATGTAGTCGGTATGATACATGGGTGAGAATGAGTTCCCAATAAGAGCAAGTACAAAAAAGAGTAAAATCAGATACAAGATACAGTTATAGTTAGGAGCAGTAGTTGAATGTGAAAAGGTATGGAGCAGTTCAGTGCAAGTACAAGCTGATGCAAGAATTGGTACAATTGGGTGCCATACTAGTCCAGTATGGTCAAGAGTTGTGAGGTTTACAGATGCTGTCTGAACAGGTGTTTCTTGAGGAGTGACTGGGCAGTCCTGATATCTGTGGCTAGGTCGTTCCACCACTGAGGGGCGAGGGTGGAGAAGGAGCGGGCTCTGGAAGAGGGGGAGCGGAGGGGAGTACAGCTAATCTGCTGGTGGTGGAGGAGCGGAGGGAGGCGAGAGGGGGTGTAGGGAGAAATGATAGTCTGGAGAGGAGAGGGAACAGAAAGATCAAGATAGGAATAGGAGAGAACAAAGAATTTTGAATTGGATGAGATCAGCAATAGGGAGCTAATGCAGAGAGCGGAGCAGCAGTGTAACGTGGGAGAAATGAGGAAGGGAAAAGACAAGGCGAGCAGCAGAGTTTTGGATGAGTTGGAACGGACAGGTAGCAGAGGCAGGGAGGCCGGCCAGGAGGGAGTTGCAGTAGTTGAAGTGGGACAGTACCAGGGCCTGCACTTGGAGCTGCATGGAGTAATCAGCGAATTCTGCATATGTTGCTGAAGAAGAAGTGACAGCTCCATGCTGAGAGTAGGAGAGGGAGGGGTCAAGGGTAACACCATGGTTCTTGGTGGATGAGGAGGGAGAGAGTGTGGTGGACTCAAGGAGAACAGAGACCGAGAGAAATATGTATGCGTTTATCAGGAGAATAAACAGAATAACACACTAATGCTGCTAATGAATTGTCCCAGGCTCAAATGACAGGCAGAGAATTTCAATAGATAGTCTAGGGCATCCAAAATAATAAATCACAGATAGTGTATGTTCTATTATAGTAAAGATAAACATTAGTAGACCATTCCTATGCAATATTTCAAATGGAAATTTCAGTGAATTGCAGCAAATTTTAATACCAATTTTTTTTTTTGCTGTTTCATGATAACTATCAGTAATTCTACTAATGGAACGTTCAGATAAAACACAGGGAAATTTTGCTATTGCTGCAGTTACTGTTGAAAGCACATAGAAAATGAGATTTGTTATGTAGCAACAATGCCAGTACAATTTTCTTCTGTATTCAATTTGATAACTTTTGTAATGGTGTTACTTAAACTAAACACAATCTGTGATTCTATATAACAGTTATTTGCAAAGAAAATACATGAAATGTTAATGATTATATCTTTAATTGATATATATATATATATATATATATATATATATATATATATATATATATAATATACTATATATATATATATATATATATATATATATATATATATATATATATATATATATATATATATACACACACACACACACACACACACATATACAGTGCCTATAGAAAGTCTACACCCCCTTTCAAAATGTTCACCTTTTGTTGCCTTATAGCCTGGAATTATAATGCATTAAAATCGTTTTTTTTTTTTTTTTTTTTATTATCACACATCCTTCCCCACAACTTCCAAGTGAAAAAAATATTCTAGAAATTTGTAGAAAATTTATTAAAAATAAAAACTGAAATAGCTTGGTTGGATAAGTGTCCACCCCCTTGTAATAGCAATCCTAAATTAGCTCAGGTGTAACCAATTGCCTTTAAATTCACACACCAAGTTAAGTGGCCTCCACCTGTGTTAAATTGTAGTGATTCGCATGATTTCAGGATAAATTCAGCAGTTACTGTAGGTTCCCTCTGCTGGGTAGTGCATTTCAAAGCAAAGACTCAACCATGAGCACCAAGACTCTTTCAAAAGAACTCCGGAACAAAGTTGTTGAAAGGCGCAGATCAGGGGATGGGTATAAAAAAAATCAAAGGCCTTGAATATCCCTTGGAGCACGGTCAAGATGATTATTAAGAAGTGGAAGTTGTAAGGCACCACCAAGACCCTGCCTAGATCAGGCCGTCCCTCCAAACTGGATCACCGAGCAAGAAGGAGACTGATTTGTGGCTTTTATGGCTAAGAATGGTCAAAGTGTGTATGTGACAACAAGGCTTCATTGGAATGGACATTCTATTCTGAGATGATTAACATTATCAACATCATCAACATTCTGGAATTTTGTTTAAAAGACTACTTTTTTTTATCAACTTCTTAAAGTACTTGTGGCAGAGCAGAGCTCTACCCTTTATAGATTGGCAGGGATGGGGTTAAATTCTGGGAAGTAGGTTGAACTCATAAATATATTTATGTATTGCAATTTTATCAATTACAATCGTATTATTGTTCATAACAATAAAGAGCACTTGCCACTTTCCCAAAACTTTTTTTTTTATCACTTTCCAGAAACTCTGCATCTTGCACGTGAAAACATTTGAGCCTGAAATAATGGAAAATGCATTTTAAAATAAGACTGAATTTACTAACTGGAGCCTTCTAACTTTAGAGTGTGGTTAACATACTTTCTCTATTAAGGAATCAATTTACCAATGCCCCAGTACAGTATATTACTCAGCTAAATGTTGTACATAGTTGTATTGTCTCTCCAAGTGCAGTTGCTGCTTATGTTACGCTGACATATTGAATTGTATACTGCTTTGCAGTTTTGTAACGAAAAACTGACAAATAGAAAAATGTGACATTTCGAAATCTCAATCCTAAAATTCTAGGTGATGCAAATGTTTGGCCATAGCTGTACACTGAAGAAAGGTCAATGCATTAGGGGATTCTTTTTTTCATTGAGGAATACTTGCAGACGTTCAGGTTAACATTAACATATGAGATCTTGAGGTACAGTAAAGTATTTCTTGAACCCTTGGAGCATTATGAATTTATATAGTTATTTGCTCTGTTCTTGTCCCATACCACCACTGACTGACTCATTTTGAACATTGCTAGTTCCGTAACTGAGAGCCCAGGTTTTGGTCAAGAACATTGACATTGCATTGTGCTTCATTATTATTACTTTTTCTATATCAAAATATTGACTTTGCACTGAGCTTCATTATAATTACTTGTTCTATAACACATTAGCATTGCATTGTGCTTCATTATTATTATTTGTTCTATAACAGAACATTGACATTGCATTTCACTGCCACAGTCATTTCACCCTGCTCTCATTCACTTACGCTGACTGTGCACTTTCATTTGCCAGCAAAGGCGCCTGTCATTCAAAGCGCCTACTTTGAAATTAGTAGGTTAAGGTATAGGTAAGCTTTTAATATAGGTGTAGGGTGACAGTTAGTTAGTTACTAGTTTGATTTGAAAATGTGGACAATAGTCTGACCAATGGCTGGTCTCTGCAGCAGGATGAAGAGGGCCCGTCTGCATTACCTTCCAGTGACTCAGAGTCCAGCTGTGCTGAAGCAGGAGGGGGGCGGGTCTCAGACTCCAAATAAGTACAAGTTAGTTCTGTTCAGCTATCTAATGTTTTGTGCATATTAATTTTACTCACTTATGCTTAGAAATTCAAACAATTTTGAATCATAATATCAGACACTTGCAGTACTGCCTAGCAACTCCCATATGAAGCTCCATGTTTGTACTGTATTGACACATTTCTGATGCCTGCGCATGTCTGTTGCCATTTTCATTGTCATCTTAAAATTATCTAAAGTTCTAAAAAAAAAAAACCTTTTTTTTAGTTGACTTCCAACTAGGAGGTGCTAATATCTATGACCGGTGCCTGCCCATTCCATTATTTTTACTTGTTTTATAACTATTTTTGACGTCTGCCTGTGCCTTGCACCAACCGAACCGGCTCATTAATACAAAGAAATCTCTTCGAAATGCCTTTGTGACGATTACGTACAAGAACGGATTTGAACAAGAGTTGATGGGATAAAACAAAACCAGTAGAATCTTGGAGTTGCTCACGGTGATGAGTGGCACTTTGAACGCTGCAGAAATAGCAAAGAAAGTTATTGGTGCCATACACAAAAAGTCGGTGAAGATGAGCACTGCCATTCTTTTGGCAATTTTAGTGTCGCTGTTTTTGGTTGCAAATTCCGGATTGCGTACAGTTAGGTAGATTTTAATATAGCAGGTACAGATTATAATAAAGGTGATGACATTGAACATCAGAATGAATATAACATACCCCTGGGCTGGCGTAGTTTCGATATCCATGGGAAGGCACATGCTAACCACCTTGTAGCTACTCACACCCCAAATGGGCATGAAAGCCACTATGAGTGAAAACAGCCATCCCCCAATCATAAAGACGGCAGCATCTCTGAAACGTAGCTTTCTGTCCGGCTGCATGGCGTAGGCAATGGTGTACCAGCGCTCCAGTGTGATCATGGTCAAGGTGTACACTGAGAGTTCACTGGCAAACACTGTTAAAAACCCAGCTGCACCACAGCCAGCGCCAGTCTGCCACTCTATTGCATGGTTATAATACTGGCCTTTTGATATACAATCAATAGAAGCAATGAGAAGCAAGTAAACGCCCATGCAAAGATCAGCAAAGGCAAGATTGCACATGAGGAACCTTGGGACGGTGAGCTTGTAGTGACTGGTGAGAAGAACAAGCAGTACAGCAATGTTTCCAGCAATGGAAAAGAAGTTAATGATCCAGATAAGGATTCGAAGAAAGTCGTAGCCCAGGATGTCCTCACAGGGGTTGAAAGCGTCTGGCTCTGGCGTACAGCGAATTTCTATCTTGCAGGTTTCCAGTTCTGGATAAAGATAATCCATGTTTTCTGAATAGTAACTATCAGCTGGATATCTGATGTTGAGAGTTCCAAGTTTAAAAAAAAAATAAAGAAAGAATGAAATTGCACTCAGTTATCAAATAACTTTTCTTTTAGCCCCCCCCCCCCCCAAATCCAACACAACCCAACAACACATATTTAATTTGCCTCACTTTATCCGAAGGTAATTTATATGTCTTTCTGCTCACAATTCAGAGCAATGTAATTTTCAACATAACTGCACTGTGTGAATGCTACTTGGATTTGGATTGCTGATTTAAGTGGCAGCAAAGCGCTAAAGCTTATTAAAAAAAATTAAGCAAAGTGGTGAGAAGTGTTTTGTGTGCGACTTACACATTCGCATAAGTGCTATAGTCTTCACAGTTATTGGAAAGGTTTCCAAATGATGGAATAGAAGAACTCTGCCTGGAAGAAGAAAAAAAGCAAACACATTGTACATATTAGAAATCCATGACATGCAGTATATTTACTGTGTTCTCTATTTTTTGCTCTTATTTGAATTTGATCTTTTGCTACTGATTTTATTGTACTTTACAACTGTTCTTATCTGTAATGTGATATTCTGAAATGTGATACTTTACAATGTGATATTTTGTAATGTGATACTTTTTACTGTGACATTTTGTAACAATTTTAAGTCACCCTGGATAAGGGCATCTGCTAAGAAATAAATAATAACTAGAATGGAAGTTTCTAAAGAAACTTTGTCTGCATTGTTGGTTGTTTTGGATGGCGTGTAATTTTAACAGTGTGGTAGACATCGTTTCAATTGCCAAAGTCATTTTATAAGCATTCATATAGTATAATTTAACATTTGACCTTAAAAGAGTGGTCAAAGTTCAAAGTCCACGACATTTTTATAAAGTTCTTAATTGGTTTCTTATACATGTAAATAGCAAACATGAGTCTACCTGCAATCTATAAGGTGATATGAGCTGTTAAACATTCTATTGTCCAGTTTGACTGTGAACGAGAGGTCAAAGGTCAACGTGCAAGACAATTTTAGATAGCTCTTAGTTGGTTTCCTATACGTGTTCAATATGAAATATGAGTTTGTCTGCAGTATTTAAGGGGCTATATAAGGAGATATAATTAAACAGCATTTTTAGACAGACCATTGGCAGTTTCCTATTAGTGTTCAATAGTAACCAGTTCCCAAAAAGCACTCTGTAAGGAGCTATGAGCTTCCAAAAATTTGTTTACTTCTTTTGGCAAAATGCCAAAATTCTATATTTGGCTCTAGAAAGGTCATAGATCACGAGCAATGACATATTTCTACAGAGCATACAATGGTTCCTATATGTGTTCAATAAAAACTATGGGTCTATCTGTCTTCTTTCAGGAGTTATGAGCTGTCCAGTTTTAGTGGTCATTTTTTATTTAGCCTAGGAAGGTCATAGGTCAATGGAAAGAAAGTTGGTCTTATAGATAACCAATGGATTCCTATACATGTCCAATAGTAACTATGACCCTATCTTGTCCCCGTAAGGACTTATAAGCTGTTTAATTTTGAGGGGTCATGACCTGTGACCCCCAAATACATAAGTCCGATCGGCAACAAAAGTAATAGCAACTCAAGTCAGATAGAGTGCAATAGTTTCGAGTTGATCAGTTCAAAGCTCTAGGAGGAGATAGGTTCCAAAAAATCGGTCAGAAACATGGAATAAGAATAAAGAAACTGAGAGAAAACAATGTCTGCATTTTACAATGCAGACAATAATAATAATAATTAATAATAATAATAATAATAATAATAATAATAATAATAATAATAATAAATATATACAGTACGCTTTTTAACAGAAATACTAATACAGGACCAAAGCACCCGTGCGGCTTGCTTTATCACCGTCCACTCAGAACACCATGATGTATACTTAGTTGCATACGCATGTCATCACACTTTCTATAACATAAGCAGGATTTTTTTAAAGATTCAAGCCAGGAATCACCAGGGCACATGATTTCTTCCATCACCCTTTAGCACCCATAGTAGGCACTACCAGGTTTCATTTTCTAGTATTATTGGTGTCACATCAGCCTAGCAGTGTTGGGTTAAACATTTTTTAAAAGCAGCTTCAGGGGTATGATAATGTAAAATCAGTGATCCCCTGTGGCAAAGTGCCAGCCCCTGTGTGTATTTTGTGTTGTATGTTGTGTGTTAATGGTGTATAGTCATTGGTACACGGGATATAAAAGGGTCTGTGTAACACGACTGTTTAAAATGTATAAGTAAAATGTACTAATATGTGAGCACGGGGAATTGCACTTTATTAATTCACATGCAGTTGTACCGCGACTTCAATGGAATGATTGATTAGCAATTGAGTCTCGGTACAGCTGCATAAAAGCTGCATGTTTTCATTCACTCGGGGTTGTGTGTTCAGTGAGTGGAGAACGGGATTGGAGATGGAAGTAATAATAATAAAATAATAACATAAAGTAAAATAGTTAAAATATCTGCTCACCATGTTTCTTTTAGTGTTAGTCAGTTTTGTTTGTCTCTTTTATTTTGGTGAATGTGCCGTGTCCTGTGTTTTTGTTTGTCTTACAACCATTTATTTTCTGACTGTCTGTTTATTTATTAAATGCTGAGCGAGACTATTTGCTCAGCTCCACCAAACTCCACCTCTCTCTCTGTTTATTTCCTGTTTCTGGTCTGACGTCCCCCACTCCGGCCATCTTTGTGACATCCACTAATTTAAATCACTCCCACATAACAATCAAAAGGTTTTCAATAGTGCATTATCAGGTTTGGTAAAAATATTGTTGTATCTTAAACCCTTTCACAGCATCCATAGGGATCTTATCTCTGGGAAAGCAATTTTCTTCACCTTTTTTTCTTAAAAAAAGTGTCAATGTAAAAAGAACCTACAGAGATGAAGCAAACTGTAGGTGAGTGCTTTGCTACACAGGCAGATGTCAGAGAGGATAGATGGCACCCACCATTGGAGATGAATTTATAACATACACAGATGCTTTACGGACCTTATTCTTATCTGCAGCATTTCACTTATTAAACATACAGTTTATAATGGAAAGGGAAACAGCAAAGACTGCAGTCTAAGAGAACGTTGTAAATCACAGTAAAAGCTCTTTGGTATTTCCTTTCCATTACAGAATGTATGAAGTCCATCAAACCAGAGCAAATAGGCTGTAATGGTAGACAAACAGATGCAAAAAAGGCAAAATTAAAAAAGTCATGCTAAGTCATTTAAACCTCTATATTTAAGGTTTAACAGTACTGTCCAGAGACACACTTACTCTTTCTTTCTGTTCCAGTTTCTGAAGGCACAGCAGTGACTAGGATATGTTAAATTAGCCTCCTGTAGGTAATCAAAGCTGTCCAGAGGGGGCAGTGTCTTAAGGGAGTAAGTGTCCCGAGCAATAAGCACTTTCACCGACTGCAGTCCTTGGGTGGGCAGAAATTGAAGCGGTGTTGAGGAAATGTCTCTGTAAAATAATACAAATCACTTTTTTCTTTTTTTTTTGTACAATTTTGCAAGTTTTATCTTAAGAATAGTCTGCTCATAATTTATAATTACAGAAGGGTTAATGCCCAGAAATACTTAAAAATGACAACCTTTAAATGATATTTCTTAGCAAACAGCACTAACTTACAGTATATCGGGTCCTGTTGCTCCCCTGAAGGCATCGTTGTGTATCTGCTCTAGATATTTATTATCCTTAAGAACCCTGGGGATATAAAGACCTTAAATTTTGCCACAGTAAATATCCCAAACATCAATCACCAAACACAGCACAATGGTTTATCATAATGTATTGTATTGAAGGAGGAACTGAAATATACTCTGAGGATAAAAAATTAAGTGGATCTTATGATCGAAACATTTGTCATAAAAAATTTGCCGTAAAAAACATCATCCAGTATACTACATACCATAGTCAAAACAGTAAAATCATGACTTGCCAGAGAGACACTTCCACTAAATTATTATTATTTGTTTCTTGGCAGATGCTAACAATGTGAAGATATCACATTATTTTTACATTTTTCACACTGTATACTCACTGCTCTTTACCAGAGCAATCTTGGTAAAGTACCTAGCTCAAGGGTACAGCAGCAATGTTCCCCACCTGGGATTGAACCAACAACCCTCCAGTCAACAGTCGAGAACCCTAACCACTACTCCACACTGCTACCCATAGGCAATCAGGCTTCGTGCCCCTGTGTTCATCTCGCCTCAATGCATTAGTCTCAAAACTCAGGTTTTCAACCTTATTGTACATAATAGTTCTAATGGAGATTGATGCTATTTCGCTTCAATTCCTGCATCCAGAATCTGCACAGCATCTGCATGATACTTCAAAGCTGCAACGCCTTCAGAATTCAATCATGTTAATCTTGTCCCTTATTAGATTTTGGGTTATGTTTAATGTATTGATTTCTTGCCAGGAGGAACACCTGTGTATCTCTCCAAACTGTCTACATACTGTCTAGAAAATTACTAATTTGCCTATTTTGACAATTTCCCAAGATTTCATAGTAAAACTAATCAAAACCTCAGAAGCATTGAGGTGTTCTTTTTTTTTAAAGTTTAGTAATCGGCAATTATTTTATTGTTTTCTCCCAATTTGGCATATCCAATTATTTTAGGCTCAGCTCACTGGTACCACCCCTGCGCTGACTCGGGAGTGGCCAAGCTGACCGCTTTTTTTCACACTGTATACTCACTGCTCAACCACCTCAGAGTTACAGCGTTGGAGGACATGCAGCTCTGGGCAGCTTACAGGCAAGCCTGCAGGTGCCCAGCCAGACTACAGGGGTTGCTGGTGCGAGGTGATCCGAGGACACCCTGGCTGACGTAAGACCCGCGCGGTGCTCGGCCAATTGTGCACCGCCCCCTGGGGGCTCCCGTCTACAGTTGTTAATAGAAATGCCTGGACTTGAACCGATGACCTCCAGGGCACTCGGAATGCCTTTACCAGACCACTCAGAAGACCCATAATGGTGTTCTAATTCTATGCTGTTTCCAGTATGGGCTTTTCTCTGGATAAACTGGTATGCATGAAGGCAAAACTGACTAACAATTTACCAATAAATCTCTCACATTGGCATGCTCCATATTGAATTTCATGAAAAAAGAAAAAATAATTAATGCTTATTTACTAAAACAAAAAATCAAGACTAATGATATATCATTTAGCAAGGGCATTTATTTATTTATTTTATTTATTTATGTATTTATTTATTTTACACAATGTTCTGCCATCTCCACTTGTCTGTCTGCCTGTATTCTCATATCTGTGTGTTAATACAGAGTTGTATATAAATAAGAAATATCCATTTGAAAAGAAGGAATGACAAACCCTGAGCCATGATCCCTGCAGTGAATACCATGTGTCACGTCAGATACTGCTCTCCTAATGCAATATTCATCTGAGACAAACCCTTCAATGCATTTTGATCACCAACAATGTGTCTGAAGTGTCCAATGGGTCACTGGAGTCAATGTGATACAGTTAACATGGGGTTGGATGCTTTGATGTATGACTGTTCCAATGCCAGCCATTTAAACCACTTACTTAAGAAACTTCAAATGACTTATACATGCACTGATGGCTTATATTGTGAAGGGTAAGACATGAACAAGAAGTGTTACTGAATCATCCAATTTCAATACAATCCATTATACAAAATCAGAGCTTCAAAAGGTGTCTGCTCAGTAATATTCTCTCTGCCACTCCACTCTCTACAGAGTGAGAAAAAAAAAAACAGAAATATAAGTACAGTTTATTTAGCTTTGTCCCGTTGAATGCGTTCTTCTGTATGTCTTTGAATCCATTTTTAAAGAGATTCCTGAAAGAGAAATACAACACACAATTGAGAAATACCCATATATCACGTTATCAAGGCATTCAAGCATTAGCATTTGCTTGTTTTTTTTTAAATATGAGAAAAGTTTTATGCATAAATAATCATTATAAGTCATGTCTTCATTGGAAGCTATAACAAGCAACTAGACTTACAATTTCACTTAAATATGTTCCTATTAAAAAAAATGGTATATATGGTAGAATGCTACACCTTTAATTAGTTATCTACTGTATTGGCAAATTTAGAAAATAACATTAAAACAAAACAAAAAAATGATATGCATTTTATGAATTAATCTTCCTGAAGCCTTACTCACATTAGTGAACACTCCTCAGCCAGCCCCAGAAAAGCATTGGGTGGTATGGTTGTTAAATGCATGTTGTCACAAATTTCCCTGGAGAACTAAACATTATTAGTTGTTTGCACAGCATATAAAATCATCAAGAGATCAACTGTAGCATCCAATTACTTTTTTCTATGCGATCCTGAGTAAACATATTTTAACCCTAACCCTAACTGTTGATGCTACAGTAGTACGACCCGCTGTGTGAACAGTTGATCCCATCTTTTACAATAGGGTGTTTACCACACAGCATTATTTTCAAAAGCTGCAAAACAAGAATGTTTTGTATCATTAAATAAAATGATTCAGGTCTTCAACAATGGGCCAGATTAATCAAGGTATTTAGATGCAATTGCAATGCAATTTACTCCATGTATTCCTGAAGTATAATCACAGTGGTTATCTTTCAAAATAACAAGTTATGTAACATCCGTTTTTTTTTTTTTTTTTTTTTTTTCACAGAAACGGCACTATGGAAGTGTGGTGGGTAATTCACTGACACAGGAGACAGACAGATGGATTTGGCAACAACGCACAGGTGCCCAGTTTTATTTTGAGGTGCTCTTTTTCTTTTAGCCTGCAGAGGGCGCTGTTGGTCCGTGGTCTACTTACCAACGATGGTAAACAGAACCACGGGAATACCAAGCGATGGTACACGATACCAGTGCACTTGCAGGTGCTTCGAAACAATAATTCAAAACAGAAGGCACAAAGAAACAGGGAAAATAAAACAGTAACAAAACTACAAAGAAAAGGTGCTGCACTTGACAGCTATATCCCAGTCGCCGCTACCCGTGCGACCCGGATCACCGTCCTACACTGCCGGCTAACTAGCCTGCTCCGTTACAATACTCCGGGGTCTGCCCAAGGGTTCCCCGCTCTCACTGTCTCGCTGTGAAACTCTGTTTCTTTTTCTCCCGGCTGATTCTCGGTCCTGGACCAAAGCTTCCGCACTCTCGGTGCGTCTAAACGGGCAGACCTGATGAAACAGCAGAGCGTTAACTTATAAGGCTAACAATCTCCCCAAGACTCATCTCTCAGCCATTCAGAGAGGGGGAAAGTCCACACACCCACTTTTCCACCTCCCCGTGTCACTGCCATGACTCACAGGCGGTTGTTGGACGACTGCTGCCCTCTTCCTGCAGCACCGTGAACACGCCAGCAGAGTCAGCACAGATCTCCCCCTGCTACAGGCACTGATTGCATTGCAAGTGTAACGACTTTGGTAAATATTGCACAAAAAAAGGTGTGTTTGTTGCACTTTTCTAAAACTCAGTCATCCACAGATTTGCTACACATGAACCAGTTTAAATCTGCAGCGTTGCACAATCATGTTAAAAAACTCCCTGGCACTATTTACTATGTGCATTTCTATTACCACATTGCCTACCATGCACTACACCTAATCAGAAAGCTTGCCTTTTTGACTGTCTGTTTGTTTTCATTCCCCAACGGTAGTTTTAACCATTAAAAAAAAACAAAAAAAAACCGCTCCCACCCCAATGGAATATGCAAGGTGTATTTGTTGATGGTGCTTTTTCTAATCCGACTGCTTTTAGTTAATTCTGCCTGTCGTTGTAAGGCCTTTTCAGCTTCACTCTTCAGCCTGGACGAGATGCACGACTTGACAATCAAAGGAGGTTCATGTAATATACCGCCCACAGGAAAATAAGAGCAATCAGAGCCCATTACTCAGAGATGCCAAGTTATATTAGATTCAATATAAGTTTCACCCTGGCACAATAGTATAGGTTATTTTATATGCAACTATCACAACAACCAATGACATATCTCAATACTCACAGGAGAAAATAGGAGTCCATGGAGAAGATCTTTGTTAAATCAGGGAATATAGTTATTCCAGTGTTACAAATACTCCTGATAAAAGAAGAACAGAAATACAAAGCAGGTGACAGCTTATATTTATGGAAATATTTAACAATGAGCAGTACTTTGTCCAGCTTAAGTACTTTTTAATCTGATGTACTAGTAGGCTAAAGTATATTACTAACACAGATGGGGATGTTAACCATACATTTTCAAATGAGCTGTAGCGCTGCCAGTGTTTACCTATTAGCTTCTCTTTTCTTAACTTTTCACATCACACATATAAACAAAATATTTGAAGACCATGACAAATGAAAACAAGCCATTTATAAAATCCTGTGCCCTATTTATCAAAAAACATACTACAAGTGGTGATTGGTCATTAAATTGTTGATGGAACGGTTACAAAAACAAATCACAATGATTCTTACAGGTATTTTAACTTTGGAAGATCTGCAAATGCTCCCTGTTCAATCATCACAAGATGTTTTGTGTTTTGAATTGAGCTAAAACGAGAGAAAAAGCAAACAGCAACAAATGAATACAGTCCAAATATCATCTATACAGTAGATGGCAGTCATTGTCTTTCACTGAATTGAGGCTGCTATTGTAGTCTTGTTCGTATGCTTGGCCATTGTATCCCGTGATACGTCCTCAATATCTGACTATTAGCTAGCCTGCAGCATGGAAACATACAGTAGTTTAAATAATGATGACCTCTTGTCACAAAGACGGCCGGAATGGGGGACGTCAGACCAGAAACCAGGAAATAAACGACAGAGAGAGGTGGAGTTTGGTGGAGCTGAGCGAATAGTCTCGCTCCACATTTAATAAATAAACAGACAGTCAGAAAATAAACGGTTGTAAGACAAACAAAAACACAGCACACGGCATATTCGCCAAAACAAAAGAGACAAACACTAAACGAAACACGGTGAGCAGATATTGTAACTATTTTACTTTACATTATTATTTTATTATTATTACCTCTGTCTCCAATCCCGTTCTCCACTCACCGAACACACTACCCCGAGTGGGTGAAAACATGTAGCTTTTATGCAGCTGTACCGAGACTCGATTGCTAATCAATCATTCAATTGGAGTCACGGTACAACTGCAAGTGAATTAATAAAGTGCAATTCCCCGTGCTCACATATTATTACTTTTTACTTGCACGTGAAGTGCTGTGCAATCCTTGTGTCTAAATACAAGTATACATTTTAAACACTCGTGTGACACAGACCCGTTTATATCCCGTGTACCAATGACTATACACCAACATTAACACACAACACAAAATACACACAGGGGAGGACACTTTGCCACACCTCTCTAATGCAACAAACCTAGCATCTTCATGTAATGGCCCTGCTGTCAAAATGTAGTGTTTCTATTTTTCATTTTTTATTGTTTATTTTTTTTTATTAAGCAGCCCAGAGCATACAAGGTGGTTAATACCACATGCACACTGATAAAAAAAAAAAAAAACCCTAAGGTTTCTGGCAGCCCACTGCAGCTTGGAGTCACTTCAGATTTGTCATGGGCTACAGGTATTTATTTTTATTGAAGCCATACTTTTTATATATAACATCCATAAAAGTACAAAGTTTACTGACTATACAGCTAGAGGCTGACTGGTATGAAGAGTTTGTTTATTGAAGCCTAAGCCCAGCATTCACACTTTGTTGTACAGAGACTGTTATTTCAAGCATCCCGCGGGGAGACTGAATATTCATTTAGCAAAAGTGATTTAAAGGCTTGTAAAGGATCTCCTTGCAGCTGATGGGTTAATAATACTGACATCAGCATAAGGCACACACAGTAGTTATCTTTTGACTAGACAGCTTGCTGTTGAGAGCTTGCGCTTTGAATGGTAAGACAATTGTCTTTTAACTGTGAAGTTACCGGTTTGCATCAAGTTTAATGGGCTAAGATGCCAAACCATTACAGTGCTCTACAGTTGAGAGGTAAGTATGTGTCTTATGCTGATGTCAGTGTTATGAGCTCATTGGCTGCTAGGAGGAGATCCATTATATGTTAGAATGAGGTTTGTGTGCAGAAGCTCCAGGAAACGTGGATGTATCTGGTGTTTGTCTCAGAACGAAGAGATTTCATTCCAAACAAATGCAGCTGAAAAACCTGTTTTCAAGTGGTAAACTGTTCTGAGTTGGTTCAGTTTAAATTCCATTAATTGTCACTTATCTTAGTCAATTATCATCACTTGCAGCAAACTTATTTATTGAAGCTGAATACAAATTGATAAATTACAGTTGGGACAGTTTAATTTATTTTTAGTTTAGTGCTCACGGTTTATCGCCATGATCCATCTGGTTTGCAACGAGTGGAGAAGTGAGTGTGGGGCTCATTGCAATCAGGAATACTAGTGATACCTGCCAACAAGGATCTGGAACACCATGAGAGCCACTCTACATTAGGCACACCTGTCTTTCAGCTTTGCTTTGAACATGTTAGATAAATTACTTGTACTTACATTTCAGTAAGGCTGAGAAGGAACACAAACGCTTGTGTTTTTATTCTCTTGACTGATTCGCTCTGGGTAATTTCACTGTAGAATAAATATGTACAACAGAAGTAATTTAATAAATGTACTGAATATATATTAACACAGTGTTCTTAAAACAAAGGCAAGAGGGGTCGACTGAATCCCAGCAGCCAGAATGCTGGTACTGGGATCTGTACTGTATACATCTGCATACTGAGATCTGTAATGTATAGATCTGTACACTGAGATCTGTACTGTATACATCTGCATACTGAGATCTGTAATGTATAGATCTGTACACTGACATCTGTACTGTATAGATCTGTATACTGAGATCTGTACTGTATAGATCTGTATACTGGGACCTGTAATATATAGATCTGTATACTGAGATCTGTACTGTATAGCTCTGTATACTGGGATCTGTAATATATAGATCTGTATACTGAGATCTGTACTGTATAGCTCTGTATACTGGGATCTGTAATACATAGATCTGTATACTGAGATCTGTACTGTATAGATCTGTATACTGAGATCAGTACTGTATAGATATGTATACTGAGATCTGTATACTGAGATCTGTATACTGGGATCTGTACTGTATAGATCTGTATACTGAGATCTGTACTGTATAGATATATATACTGAGATCTGTATACTGAGATCTGTACTGTATAGATCTGTATACTGGCATTTCAGTGCATTGTTAAAATATGTCATATAAGCCTATGGGCAAAGACACATTTACAAAGAGGAATGAAATGATAGAAACCATAATTTTATAACAAGCAATAATCTAGCAAAATAATAACTGATCTGCTCCGTCTTTCCTGTTTGTTTTATACTTTATAATTGTTTTAATCCCTTACTGGCTTTAGAATAGAGACCAATAAATCAGCCCCAGATAATGCTCATGCTTAGGCCCCACCTACTCTATTAAGTAAAAACCACACGGATGACATCTATCATCGACGTGCAGTGCTTGGTGACTAGAATGCTTGATCGCTCTGCAAAAAGTTATCTATTGGGTTTATTTATTATGTAACAGCTAAGAGCCCATGCTAATAGCTTGCATCTAGATGCACAAATTATCTCAAACAAAGCACAGCAATAGGAAAAATACAGTTTGAAATATTTAAGCCACAACAAAACACAATGTCTTTTTTTTGGACGCATAGTACAGAATATATAATTTATGACCCATATAAGTTTTACATGAACCATGATGTGTGAATACAGAAAACACAGGGTGTATTGTATACAAAAGGATGTATTGTATTAAGGTACAGTAGTCAGAAGAGATCTTATGGTTTGGTGTTTTGAGTTTGTAATCATTGAGTTGTTAACAACAATGAAAAGCTCTTTGTTGGTAATTTCCTGGCAAACTGTTGCTTGCAAGCTTAATAAGTATAGTGACCAGCTGCCATTAGGACCATGCTGTCTCTCCCCTTTCAGAAGACCTCTCTCTGATATGAGCAGCTCTGTACAAGATCAATTTACTCAATCCATTTGGTGGACAGCATAAAGGGTGAAATTACTTAACTGAACACTTATTGTTTGCTAATTAAAATTCTGAGGAGCATATAATATTGCCCTTCCTGCTCATCATTCCATTCCACAAATACCGTTTTTCTTTTCCTGTGAAGTTTAGAAAATTCCTTCTGTGATGTCCTGCCAAATCATCTAGTTTGGGGTCGCCTTGCCCCTGCGTGTCAGTCGAGTCCATACTATTGGGATTCAACTGGACTGCAAGCCAAGGATTCGGCAGGGGGACACACATTGACATTAAAACCGGCAGACCCGCAACAGTCATTGCACAGCCCACAAAATAAAACTTATATGTAAGATTCGATTTAAGGTAAGGTTTGTCATTATCAACATATGATTGTACACTCCATTCATTGATGGGTTCTTAAAGACTATGTAGTGTTATATATCCCCATGTGTTGCTACAACTGTTTAAATAACATACCTGTAATTTTTATTTTCACTGTTAACATCCTGACAGCTTTTTAAACTTATAACTTTAGAGTCTGCTTCAAAGCTCTTTTCAAAATGTCTGCTCTAGTGCACTGGGGTTTGAGAGCTGTCCTCTAAATCACTGCAGAAAGTAACCATTAAAATAACATAACAAGTGCTCTAGCTTTTCTTTTCCGTACCACACCTGGTTTAAAGGCATGTCATATGCAGACAGGCTAAAATAATTGAGTCTATTCAGTCTTGAACAAAGCATTCAAAATTCTAAAATGTATTGACAATGTCAACCCAGGGGACTTTTTTAACTTGAAAAAAAGAAACAAGGACCAGGGGTCACAAATAGAGAATAGATAAGGGCATTCAGAAAAGAAAATAAGAGGCACATTTTTACACAGAGAATTGTGGGAGTATGGAACCAACTCCCCAGTAATGTTGTTGACGCTGAAACCCTGGGATCCTTCAAGAAGCTGCTTGATGAGATTCTGGGATCAATAAGCTACTAACAACCAAACGAGCAAACGGCCTCCTCTCATTTGTAAACTTTCTTGTGCTCTATTAGTTCTTGGAGTATCAAAATACCTAGAGCTGTACAATAAAGGACACAACAATTATAAAGACAATTATGTTCTTATGGATCGTTATTGCTGTGTACCTGTTTGATAATGTGGGCAATAATCCTTACACTATCAGCGTACTAGAGCAGACATTTTGAAAAGCACTTTGAAACAGACTTTATAGTTATAAGTGTAAAACTGTGTCAGGATGTTAACAATGCCAAGAAAAAGATGACATTCAGATGACATTGTGCCTCTAGCATTAATAAACATGCACATGTTTACCCAAAGCTCTTCCAGTGATCAGCGTTATGGAAATGTGGATTTCTTTTCCAATTTCACTTGAACATATTATTCGTAGAATGCCATCAACAGCCTAATGTATTCAGAAAAAAATGGTGTTGCCATAGAAACCTCTAAACCTCTGAGAAAGGCACACACAGAGAAAAAAAAAATTACTATTTAAGACAGGAAATCATACATACTAGAACAATGTGTTCAAATTTACCAATACAGTTTTCATTTGAGTTATTTCATGAAAAAAGGTACATTTCACATAGGGTTAGCTGTTAAGAATTACAAAGGAGTTGTACTGTCATTAAGACAAACACGCTCGTCAGTACAGTTTAGCATGACAGCTGCAATGTGTTGCTGTTTAAATGATTGTCTTTGGCAAAATAATGGGACAAAACGTCTCAAGAGCCATGTGTTTATTTATTCACAGGACAGAAGGTAACAAAATTATTTTCCAGGGGCACGCAGTGGAGTCAAGATCACCACTTTTCAGAGGGTTTTGTAAGCAGCTCAGAAAGAAAAAACACACATACAGCTGCTGTATTACAGTCACATGTTTTACATGACAGAGCAGAGCAGTTCTCTCTCTAAAAAAATCTGCGCTGTGATAGAGGCTTGCAGTGTGAAGGTAACCTCAGTACAAAACAATGAATTCCAATCATTGTTTCTGTTTATTTTTAATTCACCCAAATGAGATCTTGCAGATTTCTTTTTAACACACATATTTATTTGTTTTTAATTCACACTTAATCCTTTACACACATGTTTATACAATCTGAGAAAATATCATGTTTTAAGCAGGCAGTAGTCAGCAAACACAAAACAAGACAAAGAAAACCCTCCCATATAACCCACCTGCTCCACAGGCAGACTATTCAAGTTCATAGCAATATTGTTATTATGTCAGAAAATGAGAATAAGGAAAAACAAACCATACAGTTCTACATATACACAAAAATGCATGAATATATGTGTATAGAGATTGTTTCACATAAGACCGAAATTATAGCTCTGAGAAAGGCACACATAGAACAAATACTTTTGAGACAGTGGCCCTGGTTAGAACTCATACTGCTTCTTGTAAATATGAACTCTGCTAGTTCTGATCTAGACTGGTGTGGAAATGCTTATAATCACTCTCTTATAATCACTCTCTTTCTCACTGATGATCTGGCTCCAATTAAGAACTGTAAAGCTGTAGTTTTTGGTTTGTAGTTCCCTTTGGTTCACAGATGAGTTAAGGGCTATGACATTTCTAAGTCATAAATTGGAAAAAGCTTGGAAGAAACCCCACTTAGTGATCCATGAGCAGATCTGGTGCGAGTGTCTGAAGAAATATAGAAAGGATTAAGGGCTGAGAAAATTTCATATTTTTCCAATATCATCAAGGAAAATCAAGGCAACTCCAGAGTCCTTTTTTCCACTATTAGTAAATTGTTGTCACCCCTGTAAATTCTGCTCTGCATTCCTTTTCCAATGCCAGGAGCTTATGGATTTCTTTGTGTCAAAAATATTAACTATCTGTGATGCTGCTACTGTTTCTGCCCCTAGTGGTGATTTCTGTCCCCTGTTACCTTCTCTGAGAACAATAACATAACATTTCTCAAAATTTTTATCTGTAACATCTGTTATGCTTGCCAATGTGTTTGTGAAGGCTACCAGATGTCTTCTGGACCCTTTTCCTTCTGCTCTTTTGAAGCTTCAATTTGACAAAATTGCTTTCATTTTATTGCATATTATTACTTTATCCTTATTACTTTTTCCAGAAACTTTTAAATTAGCTATTATTACGCCATTACTTAAAAAACCTAATCTTGATAGTATTTTTTTTCAAATTTCCGCCTGATAGCAAATCTTCCATTTCTGTCTAAGGTCGTGGAGCAGATGGTTGCTTCGCAGTTGCAGACACATTTGGCTTCAAATGCTCTTTATGAGACATTTCAATTGGGGTTTAGCACTGAGACTGCTCTTGTTTGTGTTTTAAATTATCTTTTGTTAAACTGTGACTCAGGTACGTGTTCTAAACTGTTTCTATTGGATTTGTCCGCAGATTTTGATACTGTAGATCACCATATCTTGTTACAATGATCGTGGCCAATATATCTCAGCTGAGGATTGCTCCTCTCAAATTGTTGGTTTGACTTGTGGACCCCTACTCCAGTTCTATTCTGGGTCACATTCTGTTTTTGATTTATATGTTACCTCTTGGAAGACTCCTACAAAATAGGGGCCTTAGTTTTCACATGTATGCGGATAATATCCAACTTTATGTTTCCACAAAACCCCATTGTCCGGGGGCGGGTTATCAAATGTATTTGTAAATCTTCTTTTTTTCCATCTTAGAAATATTGCACGAGTCCACTCTTATTTGCAACCATCTGCAGTGGAGACCTTGATCCATGCCTTCATTACTTCTAGGCTTGATTATTGCAACGCCCTTCTGGCTGTTCTTCCACAATGTGCTATTTCCAGGCTTCAACTATCCAAAATTCGGCAGCTGGAGTGTTGACTCGTGTAAAGTCCCGTTGTCACATAACCCCAGTTTTGTCTCGTCTTCATTGGTTTCCGGTCACTCAGAGAATAAATTTCAAAATGTTATTACTTACATTTAAAGCATTACATGGCCTGGCCCCCTCCTATCTTTCTGATCTCATACGCCGCCATGTTCCTAGTTGGGTGCTGTGGTCCGACAAGGCTGACCTACTTAGTGTACTGTCTGTTCGAACTGCCAGTATGGATTGCGTTCTTTTAGCCATCAAGCAACCTCACTATGGAACTCCCTACCTAGGGACATTAGAAGCATCCACTCTCTCCACATTTTAAAACACATATAAATTTTAGTTAAAATTCTTATTGTAGTATATTGTTTTTTTCATTTAATTTTTGTGTAGATTTTGTAGGCTAAAGTGTTTGTTTTTTGGTTTTCCTTTGCTGAATATGTAAAGTGCCCTGAGACGCTTCAAAGGGCAGCCTTTACACCTTTACAACATCGCAGCTTCCTTTGCCATCCACTTTCTTCCAGTTTTCAACGCAGGTGCTGCCTCCCTCACACATTCGTTGTGTGACTCTACCAATGTCATTTCAAATCGAACCTTGGCGCAATTAAGGTCCTTGGTTAGAGCTGAGACTGGCAGGTGCAATAACCCTTTACCATACAGTCCCACTCTTCTGAGGCAGCATGGAACTCCTAACCATTTCTTGACATATGAACTGATTAATGCTTCCAGCTTCTCTACTGTTGTCAAGGAAACCTCATACCAGTGAGTGGCCACTGAAGTCTTTGCAGTAGATCAAACTGAAAGCACCACAGTTTAAATTTGCACGGTAAAGCGTTGCTGTCTCTGCTTTTCAACCATTGCACTGCTTGATGTCTCACTTTTCCCACACTAACTGTGTCTTTTAGGTCCCCATCATACCTGGAATATCGGTGTCACAGGAAATAAGTTAGTTGTGAAAAATAAGTTAGCGTTTGCCTTTTTGAGCTTTTCTGCGCACACATGAATTTTAGAATTTAAAGGCAAAGTTAAGCGGCTCCATTTTCTGTCTGTCAACTTTAATTCAGAAAATTGTTTTACTTTTAAAAATGTTGTCAGGATCTTTATTAAATATACGTTATATGTGGTTAAAATTGCAAACACATTGTTCTAATATTAATAACACTTTATTGTGTCATGTTGTATTTTATTTATTAATAGCAGTTAACTTTAAGCTACTACAAGGACGTGGTCGTGCAATTTATTTTTAAGTGCAATTATATTTGTGTTAAATCGTTATAATAACACTTTGTAAATAATATGACAATATCTATTATTTAACATTCCCAGTTTAAACCATCATCAGAGTTGTCATTTTAAGTTTGTAATCGCTGGATAGTTACATTATAGGTTTTCTTTGTACAAATATTACCGAAAGAGAAATAAATACGATATTCTGTATATTGGTTACGACATATCAGAAACAATTAAGCATTAAGTTCTATTTTTATGTGCAATTAGATTATTACAGCTGTCAAGTTACAAACCCCTCCTCTCTGTAATGTATACTGCCCAGGTCCACCCCAAAAAAGGCACACAATCTAAAACAATTTATTTTTTATAAAATACAAACCCAGACTGCATCACAAGCAGTGTAATCTGTAAGTACAGCACTCTAATTTATTATTCATAATGCAGGTGTGTGTATATACACCTCCATATATATGAAGAATGCGTGTGTTTCTTCACATGAAGCCAATTGTTTTGTGTGTTTCTCAAATGATCTATCTATATGTCTCTTAAAACATCTTCTTTCACTAAAACAGTATACGTTTTCTGTATATATTAAAACAGGTTTAGATATCCCCACACGTACACTTGATTAAAACGTCAAAAACAGTATTCTCTGTATCAATAAAAGTGTTTGTACCCACTTCCCCATAACATTTATTAAAAAAAAAACAAAAAACAATCAAGCATTTTACCGTGAAAATAATAACTTAGTTAAACTTGAGCCTACATAGAATAAACGCTTATATTTGCTTACGCCACAGTTTGAGGACGTAAACCTTTTGAAAGGAAATAAACATTTGGCAAGTAGTGATTTTAACTCTGCATAAACATAAATTATACTGACAAAATAATGTTTTTAAAATATTTTTTTTTGCTAAAAACCACACTGCACATCCAAATACAGCGAGCACTTTACTTTAAATAAAATGTATTTACAAAAACTTAAATGTACGTTTACACTTCTATAAATAAGATGACAAATGTTACTTTTTAAACAGAAAAATAATGTCTGCAATACACTTCGATAAATATGATGTCAAATGTCACATTTTTAAATAGAAAATACTGTCTGCAATACCTGTTTTCATTTCTTACAAAAATACAAATGGCATCTATAAAATGTTGGATAAATTTCCATAGAACCTTGCCTTTAAGCTCTAAAATTCGCGCATGCGCAGAAAGGTTAAAAAAGGCAAATGCTAACTTATTTTACAGCTAACTTATTTCCTGTGACACCACCATTCTGTACTGAAGTGTCAATGAAGCAGTTCTTCAACAGGTAAGCTGACAATCACTGAGACAAAATACTGAACAAAATATTGCCTTCCCTTTTTAACAGGGAAATAGGGCGAAATTGATCGATACTCATAGAATCTTTTTCTTTGGGTATAAAGACCCCACCAGCTCGGCACCATGCTCTTGGTACAACCTGTTTTTCCCATGCTACTTTCACCAATTTCCACAGGATTCGTAGAACTCCAGAAGCACTCTTGTACACTCTGTATGGAACTCCATTAGGCCCTGGAGATGATGACGCCCTTGCCTTTTTCACAGCTTGCTCTACTTCTTTCCACTTAGGTGTGCAGTCCTCCATTTGGTATTCTGGTGGATTGATAGGTGGGATGTCTGAAGGAATTGGCATAGGCTGCTGCCTTTTTTAATCTGTGTGTGTTTCCTCAAAGTATCTCTTCAGTTCAGACTTAGTTACTTTTGTGTGCCATTTTTCTCCCTGGTAAATAAATTCTTTGCAAATTTGAATGGTTCTTTATAAAAGTTAGTTCTCTAACGCTCCTTTTTTTTTACAGCGTTTCCGTAGACGCTTCTCTCTGTGCAATACTGCTAACTTCTAACCTTGTTCTGCTGTCCTCCATTGCTTCCTCAGCTGCCTCCTTTCTCTAACTAAGCGCTCAATCTCCTGCTACCGTCTAGACTTTACAGGAATAGTTTGTACATTCTGCTTTCTTTTTTCAACTCCAATCATCTCACTTCCATATGCATAGATGGTATCCCCAAATTTATCCAGCTTCTTTTTAACTGTTCCACCTAATCTTTCCAATGCCAAACAGAGATTCATGTTTACTGTGTTCCACACTGTTTTTTAGAAGTTCTTGGACATATAACTCCGGGCTTGTGCCTGTTGAGGTTCTTTTCTCTCTTACGTGGGTTCATAAGGATCATGGGGTTCATCACTACTTGTGTTTATGCAAGTCCTCCTCTCATCTATGACAGGGGTGCTGATATCCTGCAAACTGTGGTTTGCTTCTTGTCACTGGATTTCATTCAACTGACTTGACTGACCTCGTAAAAAGTATTGATCAATCAATGGCACTAGTATTCACGACTAAACAATTTGGACAAGAGCAGTAAAACACATTATTAAACAACCAGGCACAGGACATTTACAAATCACAGTTTATTATATCAGCTTAACACTGTATTTTAGAGTTTCACTCAAACAAGATGTCAGCTAACAACCGTGGCTTTCCAGGTGAGATTCTCTCCTGTGTCTGTTCTCTGTGCATGGAAACCACATTTTCCTGCGCTGTCTGCGAAAACAGCATGAGGACACTACGCATGGCTAATATGCATGTCGACCGCCTCCTTTCCCTTTCATTTGCATGATGTCGGGTGAAAAGAGGATCTTCAAGCAAAATAAACTGAGCCAGTGGAAACCCAACATGCACAGGGTCATTCTTCATTTGGCTCGGGCACAGTGTCTCAAGAAAAATGACAACACATATGGAAACTCCCCCAGTGTCTCCTTTTTTCAGCAATCACACCAGCCATGGTAGTGGGTAGTATTTTTTAATACTGCCTTTAATGGTTTGCTAATTGAGACTGTTTAAAACATGCTTTCAAAAGTCTTAACACATTGATGCAATTGTAGGTCTAAGTGTCGCAACTGTTGGCAGCTTTAGTACATCTCATTTGCACTGTCTCCAACTAATTTCTGTGAATTTATGCAGGATCGCCCATAATTACATATTCCTCTAAGGCTGAACCGCAAAGAAAAACTGCTGCTGCAAAGCAGTCCCTAGAAAGTCGCTAACAGCAGTGCGCTTGTTTAATACATTTCACCCTAGATTCTTGCTCGTTTGCATCTGGGTTGTGACTATTGCGACAGCTGCAACACTGTAGTACATCTACCCTTGAATCTACAATCACCTTTTAACACAAATCCAAATTGGTCTTTTATGCAGACAGGCGTATTCACACATCATATCCAATATTATCAGAATGAATAAAAGACATGTCATGAAATGATTCTGTCTCACCAAAAGCATGTATTAAAAAGAATAAATATGTTTTAAACTTACATTCTCGACACGTTGCTCAGTCCACTAAAAGTAAAGCTCAGGATCACTTCAAATGGGAGCTGAGTTAATCTCCTGGAAAAAGCAAAACAAAGCAAACACATTTTTACACAAGTACAACATGTAGCAGTTTGTGCCATCCCAAGCTCGGTAATAAGCATTAAAGCTGTCATATAATTCAATAGCATAATAACATTCTCATATGCACATTTTCTGTGTGTCTGAGAATCTCTTGCAATAATGCTTTATTCATTTCTTGTGTTACAGATAATAGGGTCCCCACTGAGCCTTGGACTTAGCAGTGTTGTGGCAGGATGAATGGGCTTTACTTGAATCTTTCTGAAAATAATCTGGGAAACAAAAAGAATAAGAGACAATAAGAGACGGAAATATAATGTTGTCATTATGTTTTTATATACTTTATTATTACACCTTTAATTAGAAACATCTAAGCTTCTTTGTCTATAAAGTGTGGTGGATAAATAGTAAATAAATAATGACTTTATTATAACTGCTATTCAAATGGTTTTACTCATTCCTGAAAACAGCAGCTCCTAACCCTATAAGCTACCCAAGAGGGTTCACTAGAATGACTTTGTCTCTTCTATAACAGGTTATTGAAAAGCCCTGTTTGCAAGGCTTCCTGGAACACTCATTTATATGCTACATTAGACATTAGTCTCTTATGTCCTGGCCTCTTAGAAATTGCAACAGGTCAAACATGCAATTGTTTTTGAAAGCCCCTTCTTTATGTGCAAAGCACTGCAGGACTGTATTTGCTACATTGAGTCTGGAGGTTGCTGGCTGTTGGCTTCTTGCTCTTCATCTCCATGTTTATTATCACCTTTGTTGCTCAGTTCCTTTGATGTGATATTTAAAGGGCTGGATTGTATATAAAAATCTAAGGGAAAGTGCTAGTAACACTACATCATTGTTGTAGGTTATGCGAATACTGCAGCGTGAAGTATTGATAAGGTACTGGTAAAGCTTACAGATCTTGAATGATGAAGACATGTGATTTATAGCTGGTATAAATACATACTATACTCTCTCTGTATCATGTATTGTATTGTGAACTGCACAGAGGATTGTAGGAGTTTGGAACCAACTCCCCAGTAATGCTGTTGAAGTTGACATCCTGGGATACTTCTAGAAGATGCTTCATGAGATTCTGGGATCAATAAGCCACTAACAACCAAACGAGCAAGATGGGCCGAATGGTCTCCTCTCATTTGTAACCTTTCTTATGTTCTTATGTTCTTATGTGATCTTAGTGTTATTGCACCCCTACTGCAGTCTCCAGGACTGACACTCCAATTCCTTGCTTTAGCACCAGAATTCATCACAAAACCACAAAAGAAAGAGGTACTCTCTGTATGAGTAAAAACACAAAATACAAGCCACATAATGGCACTGCAGTATTGTATTGCAGTCACAAACCACAGGAAGGGGACAGAGAGCATTCTTTCTTGTTTTAGTTGCACTGTGCCCCAAGAGCGCGATGCTGCATTGCGGTGCAGAGAACCATTAAAAGAGCATGACCCTTTGTTATACATTATGCATTTCCTGGAACCAGTGTTGAACTTTTCAAAATGGAATAAAATTTCAGAGAGAGGAACCTGACCTATGATGCAATAAAGTTTATAAAACTGTTCTAGTGTTTCACTCTGCTGTTATTTATTTGTACTTTTTTTTTTTTTTTTTTTAACTAGGAAAGTGTTTATAATCCAGGATGTGATCATTCAAGCTGGCTACTTTGAACCCACAGAGATTAAAGAAAGACAGGTGCCAGTTATCTCAGTTTCATTACTGTGCATGGACTATTACTTGGCTGTTTTGTATAAACATGTAATTACACCAGATAGCTGAAGATGAGTACAAATGCAAGATGAGGGAGCTATGTGTATATTTGTATGCATTACTATACAAGAACAAGGCAGGCTGGGATGAATACATTGATACATACATTAGCAATGACTTGAAGGATGATTTCTAATATATTTCCTCTTTATTAATGAAGGTACACAGAACAAGTTAAAATCATAGGATGGTGATTTTCCATCCATCCATCCATTATCATTAACCGCTTAATCCTTTACAGGGTTGCGGTGAGCCGGAGCCTAACCCGGCAGACACAGGGCACAAGGCAGGACTACACCCTGGACGGGATGCCAGTCCATCGCAGGGCACCACACACACACACACAAACACTCACACAGAGGGCAATTTAGACTGACCAATCAATCTGAACATCATGTCTTTGGACTGTGGGAGGAAACCGGAGTACCCGGAGAAAACCCACGCAAACACGAGGAGAACATGCGAACTCCACACAGACAGACCCCTAGGCCGGAATCAAAGCTAGGACCCTGGCGCTGTGAGGCAGCAATGCTAAACCACCACATCACCATGCTGCCCCCGCCAGTTATTTACAGAAGCTAAATCAAATATTAATTCATGCTGCATCCAAGTTGCATCCATGTCGGTTGGTAGTTGGTACAGTAGTTCACAGCTTGCTATTACTGGATATAAGGCTGGCCATGATATCAAACAGGACTTTACACTGCTGTCAACAGGAGAAGACTGTCCCATATTGAAATACATAAAGTCATTCCAAACAACAAGAATAAATTAGTTCACATAACTGTAATATTTCATAGTTGTATCAAGTTGTTCTTTAAATGGTCCAATAGTGGTAAAAAGGTAACACTTTACATAAAATGTCTCTAATTACTGTGTATTACATAGTAGCTACTTAGTAAATATATGTGTACTTCCCTAACCCGGACCCTAACACTTTTCTGATACAAATGTATACTTACATATATCATGCAAAAACATTTACACGTTAAGTGCATTGTAAAATACTTAGGTAAATGTATTTTCAATACAAAATACTAACTACTTGGGAAACACTATTTTCAAAACAGAAATACAATTGTATTTGGAAAATACAATTTGAAATTACAAAATGTCTTTAGTAAAACAAAGCAAGATTTTCATAGGTCATCCAGAAAAAACGATTTTGTCAATAAAGGAACTGAAACAGTTAACAATTATCAAGTTTCAAGCTACATTCAGCAAGCATACAGTGTGTCCTTGTTTCCACCAGGGGACCCACTATCTAACAGAGTGCAGGTCGCTTGGCCCTGTCAGGCTGACAGGAGGAAGCTCGGCTGAGAGACTGATATACATAAAAATAGGCACCACTAAAATCTGGAGAAAAACAGAAAAAACAATTGGGGACACTAAATACAAATACCGGTAAATAAATAAAGAAGACTACAGTGACTGTTCTACATCAATTCTCCTTTAACAAAACAAGTTTCTGGAAGTGGACACCCGACAGTCATCGTCATTGGGGGCTGAAAATCACCTCAGCAAAAGATAACAGACACTCAACAGGAGCAGATGAAGGAAGAATAGTATTACAGCATACAACGAGTTTCTTTATGAAAGGGCATTGCTCTAAAGATGCCACATCCTTCCTAATGCCTTCATAAAACATGAAGAAGCACCAACTCAGTTTTGTTGTTGGTTGTTGTTGAGGGAGTCATTATCTGGGAAACATCTTTGCTGCCACTGAAAACAAAGAAGTTGTCCTCTTCATTGGGTCTCTGTGGCAATTTGGTTGATTGTGTGCAGGTATAGCTGATTGAAGAACAGACAGACAATTGTAATCCAGGTGAAAAGGTTTCTTTTATTTATTATTAAGTCCAGTGCCTGAAGGCAAAACAAACAATAAATAATAATGGAGGTGAGTAACACAGAGGAGTGCATTACTTAATTTATAATCCCTGTGTTGCCCCACTAATAATAATCCTGTTTTATTATACACTGTCACAAAGACGGCTGCAGTGGGTGACGTCAGACCAGAACCAGGAACCAACACAGAATAAACAGAAAGGTGGAGTTTGTTGAAGCTGAGAAATTGTTTTCGATTGTGGGTCCTAAATATCGAGTGTCTTGCAGCCCAGTCTCATTGTGTGCTGCACTCTGTGGGTCCTGACTAGAGTGTCTTACAGCCCAGTCTCATTGTGTGCTGCACTCTGGGTCCTGACTAGAGTGTCTTACAGCCCAGTCTCATTGTGTGCTGCACTCTGTGGGTCCTGACTAGAGTGTCTTATAGTCCAGTCTCAGTGTGTGTTGCACTCTGTGGGTCCTGAATATAGAGTCTTACAGCCCAGCCTCATTGTGTGCTGCACTCTGGGTCCTGACTAGAGTGTCTTACAGCCCAGTCTCATTGTTTGCTGCACTCTCTGGGTCCTGAATATAGAGAGTCTTACAGTCCAGGGATAAGCAGTCTCATTGAGTATGGGATAAGCAGCTGGAGGTGTTGATGGATTGGGGTACCTTTTGAAACCCAGTAGGCTGGTGTGACTTTGTTGCTCGACTATGACTCCCCTCACTTTAACAGATTTCCCCCTCATACATTAACAGAGACTTTGAAAAATAAAACATTATTTTAATAACTCCTGAGTTTAAGCTTTGTGAACAAAGCCCAGTGTTTTAACCATCAGTGCTTGATATCTCCACCCACCATTTGCCCATTGGTAAGCCAATAAGATATAGAGTTATAATGCAGTAGATAATATTGCAATACACTGCTAGTTTGGGTATAACGAACACTGTTGACATGCACTTTTATTCATCAATTTTCTTAAAATAAGGTTTCAGGGTATTCTTTCGAAGAAGTAAAAAAAAAAAAAAAAACCTGGGAAAAAAATCCCATGACAGTTTTACAATCCCATGACTGTTTTATTAATGTTGTACTTTATCTGGAAAATGGCAATTTTATACTCATTAGACATCAGTTCACACCGTATGGGAGCATTTTGGCTTGAGGCACCAGGGCATATACAGAGATACCTTATAGGGAGGTAATTCTAATGATAGCATCTATTTTGTCATTGTTGATAGTAACAGCTAGAGGGCTTTGTAAGCTAATTTCCATGTTCTAACATTTGTTATCAGCATTTCTTTAGACCTTGTTTGTTTCTGAAGGCTATTTGACACTATGATATTGGTATACAGTGTAAATATATATACATATGTGTGTGTGTGTGTCTGTATATATATATATATATATATATATATATATATATATATATATATATATATATATATATATATATATATATAATTTAATGTAGGTGTCGCCAATGGTTTTTTACCCCAGTTTTCTCCCCAGTTTGGAATGCCCAATTGTTGTTTGTATCCCGAGTCACGGCTGCAACCCCCTGGCGACTCGAGAAACGGAGCCTAGAACATGCGTCCTCTGAAACGTGCGCCTGACAATCTGTCATTTTTCGCACTGCGGATCCACAGTGAGGCCACCAGAACTATAGTCCACTTCAGAGTCGCAGGCGCTTTATCAGCCACAGGGGTCGCTATGAAGGGCTACTGTATTCTTTTCTCTGTTGGCTAGTGGAGAAAATGCATTTAATAGCCCAAACTGTGGTATACTGTTTAGACTGCACTTGTAGATTTCTTGATTTACACCTCCTACTATGATATGGACTTGCCTGACCTCAGCACCACATTACTGGATCCTCAGTTGATGCACTATCCTTGCACTACTACACTACTAATATGTAATTGTAGCTATAATTTGTACTCCTAACTTGTGCAACCTATTTCAGATTGTATTTTAGTAGTATTATTTGCACTTACTGTAAACTACACTGTATTTAAATATGCATCTTGAATTGTAATCCAATACTGCCCTGTAACACCTGTAAGTTGCCTTGGATAAATATATCAATCAATAAAGAAGAAGAAGAAGAAGAAGAAGAAGAAGAAGAAGAAGAAGAAGAAGAAGAAGAAGAAGAAGAAGAAGAAGAAGAAGAAGAAGAAGAAAATTGTTCTTAGTCAAAATATAATAATACATTCTGCACTGCTGGGGGCTTAAGGGATCCCTGGCCCGTTGCCCTCTGTTCAAACAAACTGTCATATTAGGTTGGCTACTAGATTGAGGCTTAGAACCTACAAGTGAGACCAGTGAGAAGGTACCAAGAAGCAGTTTAAATCTGCAGTGCAGTGCTTAACAAATTTTCAAATTCCCAATTGCAGTTAAAAACAAACTAGAACAAGCGTGCAATGATAAGGGGACCTGCTGCTGAGTGATTTTCATTATTATTATTTAGAAGACACTTTTATCCAAAGCAACTTAAGGAGATTAGGGGGTGAACTATGCATCACAACTGCTGCTGCAGAGTCACTTACAAAAGGACTGTGGTTTAACATCTCATCCAAAGGACGAAGCACAAGGAGGTTAAGTGTCCTGCTCAGGATCACACACAATGAGTCAGTGGCCGAGCTGGGAGTGAACCTGGAACCTCCTGGTAAGGAGCCCTTTTCTTTAACCACTGGACCGGCAAGCCTTGTTTTGGTTGTGCACTCTGGGTCAAGTAGCACTCAATGTAAAAAAAGGTCCCTGCAAATGGATTTGGTCATGTAGAAAACAAATCCAACATCTCTGTTTTTTAATTACAATATTTGAACAGAAGGGTCCTTCCAGATATTTCAGTTCTGCACTTCAACTGCAGCCCTGTGTTCTACTTCAAGGCAAGCAGTCACAAGGAGGAATGCAGAAACTATGTGCATCATTGGACATGCAACAAGTGGTTACGGTGAACTTGTTTTGCAGCAAATTTATTATTTTGTAGCCTGTATCTAATTCGAGTCTCTCTCAAGTGTATTTTAAGAAGAAACCTTTTGAACAACCGCTCAATTCCTTGTGTACCTTAAGGCGTTAAACGCGCTATTTACCCCATGTACATACATCTTATCAATCTTAATCTCTTGAATAAGATCTATTTCTATTACATCTCAGCAGCAATAAAAAATGCAATTAAATATAGCTTGGAGCTACTCTGATTAGCCAGTGACAAACAAACAAAGCAATACTGCATCACTATATCTGAACGACTGAAGCATTTCAGTGACCCTGAATTCAATAATGACACTGTTTTTAGATCCCTGTTGTGACATCCCTGGTGTTCTGCGGGTCGTGTACGTGATTTCACATTGCTTTTGATAAAGCAGGGTTGACCTGGGTGGCAGATGTCATGCAAGTACACAATGCATGTTTCAGTGCCCCGGAAGTAGTTTGCTACGGACGCTTCCATCCAAACTTCTTTGGATTGAACAGTCGGCCCAAATGTTGATTCGCTCCTTGCTGCAGTCTGGCTCGTGGTGTGTCTTAATCAACAAAAATATAGCTGAACAGAATAAACAGAAACATTCCTTGCAGAAGTGAAACCTTCACGCAGGCATTGTTATTAGCTGCTGAAGCGGAACAGCAAGGACGGAGAGTCTGAGTTTACCCAGTGGAGGTGGGTTGTCGAGGATTTGTGGCACACTCTACAACCCGGTTTCTCGGAGACGTCGGGTTCAGTGGCCAAGAGTTGCGTAGCACAGTGAAGAACTTATCTGAGGCAGCAGAAAGAAGCAGGAACTGGCTGTGGTTGAGACAGAAAGATTCTGGATGGGGATCTCAAGCACTATAAAAAGAAAGCAACGCTGATGTACAGGTAAGTAAGCTGGGCTGAGCTGAGTGGGGGGTGGAGGGGGGTGATGCTGGGACGCCAGAATCACTGTTGAGCCCTCTTGAGGTGTCGTGGGCTAGTCAACGAAACACCGAGGATGGAAGGTGCCCACTTGAAGACCCCAGAGATGTACCCTACTTAGCTCAATCCAGACTGTTGTCATGCTGATGAGCTGGGGAGACCGCACTGGGTTGATCCCCGGAGTCAGCATCGCAGCCGTTGTGTGTGCTGATGTGCTGGGGAGGCAAAATGAGCTGATCCCTGGAGCCAGCATTACACTTCAGCAATCAACACCAGACAGAAGGATATCTACATCATCAGATGGAAAACAATGCAAATAGATGGAGATGCAGATGGATCACATTAGTTTAAGCAACGTCTTAGTTGGTGCTTATCTTGGCGAGAGCCGAGTTCAAATCAGCATGAAGTTCAACATCTACTCTCATGTAATGGAAATCAATCGTGTCAGCTCACAGGTGGCCATCATACATTTTGTCTTGCTCAACCCAGGTCAAAGCATGTCAACCCACATCCTGTGGTGTGTCGCTGGGACCTGGGTCAATCCGGGTCACAAAACTCCCAAAACTTTAATGCACACTTCATTTAAAGACTGACTTTCAGGTGTGCTTATACTGTATATTTTAAAACCAGAATATGTTAAAATAGTAAACGAAATAATAAGCATAAAACAAACAGAAATCAAAGAAAGGTGACATAAATATTAAATCTCCCATTATAATAAATCAATTGCTTTATATGACATTTCCAAAATTCTGGTTTGAATACACTCTTTGTACAGCAATACAACAATATCAGACACTAAATACTTCTCACAATCTAACGAAAGGGTGAAAACCCTAAATGCAATCAGATCTACTGTAGTTTTTTTTTTTTTTTTTTTGTGACCCACAAAGGCTAATGACTGAACAACATTATGAAGCCAAATTCTGTACTCAGTATCAGAAAACAATAAACGCATATCATGGATGTGTGTGTGTGCCCTTTAAACATGCTTCATCATGCTACTGGGTTCTTCACCACATTAGTAAACCCAGTTCTAATATTGTACACACTATACACTCTGATGAATCTAGCAGAGAGGTGTAACTGTGTTTTGAAAGTGTTTTTTTTTTTCAATTGCTTCTAAATGGTGAATGTGCTTGTTTATATAAGTGCTTGTTACAACATGACATTAAACTTATTTAAGAATTAACTACATTACGTTAAGATGACAAATGCATACCTTTCACTGTTCACTGTTCTTTTTTTATTTAACGTCATTGTATTCACTTTCAAATCTGTCTAGCATGTTTTTATTTTAACCTAGCATTTAAGTTGGTTTTGAAAATGCATTGTTTTCAAAGAACAGAACAGACTTTACCACAACCAGGTATAGATTATTATTATTATTATTATTATTATTATTATTATTAAGTATGACTAAAAAAAGTATTAGACTACAATATACTTACAAATGAATATGTCCGTTTTCACTTTTTGATGCAAGCTGAGTTTCCCTCGAGCAGTTGATGGTGCTTTCAGTACAGTTGCAAATCTCAGGGCACAGAAACCCAAAAGCAGAGAGCGGCAGGTACAGGTTGCAGGTTAAAATAATAACAAGACAAAGTCCGAATGAAGCCATTGTGCCAGTAGAGGCCAAATCAAAACGTGAAGTTGTATTGCTCTCCCCGTGGTAAATTGAGTGAGGTGATGTTGCGCTTCACTTGCTGCACCCTTGGAACGGACTGTACTTATGACCGATGATTTGACATGCAGCGTGTTTCCTACTTCTCTATAGCACTTCTTCACGAAGACGAAACTGTACTTCAACATGAAATGAAAAAAAAAAAAAAAAAAAAAAAAAATCCAGTCTATTTGGTGCTCTGAAGAACAGCACGGGCTCTAAGTACTTTGATCTGAGTTCTTCGAAAACTATGGAAACGTGTCTTGATATAAGGCTGATACAAGGTTATTACGTTTGCATTGCGAGACTCAGTTGCCTTAAATATATACAGCTCTGGAAAAAATTAAGAGATCACTGCAAAATTATCAGTTTCTCTGGTTTTGCTATTTATAGGTATGTGTTTGGGTAAAATGAACATTTTTGTTTTATTCTATAAACTACTGACAACATTTCTCCCAAATTCCAAATAAAAATATTGTCATTTAGAGCATTTATTTGCAGAAAATGACAACTGGTCAAAATAACAAAAAAGATGCAGTGTTGTCAGACCTTGAATAATGCAAAGAAAATAAGTTCATATTTATTTTTAAACAACACAATATTAATGTTTTTAACTTAGGAAGAGTTCAGAAATCAATATTTGGTGGAATAACCCTAATTTTCAAGCACAGCTTTCATGCGTCTTGGCATGCTCTCCACCAGTCTTTCACATTGATGTTGGGTGACTTTATGCCACTCCTGGCGCAAAAATTCAAGCAGCTTGGCTTTGTTTGATGGCTTGTGACCATCTTCCTCTTGATCACATTCCAGAGGTTTTCAATGGGGTTCAGGTCTGGAGATTGGGCTGGCCATGACAAGGTCTTGATCTGGTGGTTCTCCATCCACACCTTGATTGACCTGGCTGTGTGGCATGGAGCATTGTCCTGCTGAAAAAAACAATCCTCAGAGTTGGGGAACATTGTCAGAGCAGAAGGAAGCAAGTTTTCTTCCAGGACAACCTTGTACTTGGCTTGATTCATGTGCCCTTCACAAAGACAAATCTGCCCGATTCCAGCCTTGCTGAAGCACCCCCAGATGAGTCCAATTTTCAGCTTTGCCCAACACCTGGTCATCTAATGGTTAGACGGAGATCTGGAGAGTCCTACAAGCCACAATGTCTCGCACCCACTGTGAAATGTGGTGGAGGATCGATGATGATCTGGGGGTGCTTCAGCAAGGCTGGAATCGGGCAGCTTTGGCATGAATCAAGACAAGTACAAGGTTGTCCTGGAAGAAAACTTGCTTCAATTCTGAAATAAGTGACATAAAATGTAACAATTCCTATAGTAATTAGACAGTAATGCATTTGTGTTTTTACAGACATAGTTCATTTGTTGTTTAGATTTAAGAGAATGAATTGTTGCCTTGTGTTGTATGCTAACTGTGAGTTCAATGCAGAATTTCGAAGTGTTTCTAACAAAAAAGAGAAAAGATAGAAACATTGTATCCTTTGGGTGTTAGATGTACTCTTTCTGTTTCTCCAACATTAAGACAATGTATTTTTTTCTATAAATCTGATGACAGTGAACAGCCTTCCTCATTCCATTCAAATTACATGACAATGTATCTTGACAGTGTTGAAAGGTTACATTGTCACATGATGTGAATGGATTAGGGAAGGCTGTTCAATCCTGGCACTTAATTTCTCCAGACAAGCTCAAAGCAGCTCAGATCCAGGTAAAGGGAAATTTAGAGACAAGATGATAATGCTTTTCTAATACAACTCTGCAGCAGAATAGCTGAGTGGTGATGTCAGGCTAGATGCAGGAAGAAAAGCAGACAGGCATGTACTGCAATGCAAAGGCGAGTTGTGCGGCAGATTTATTCAAAAAATGAAATAAAAGTTTTTACAAAAATAAACATAGTTGCTCACCGAGCGAAATAAATCAGGCACACAAAACAAATCCCGAACACAAAACAAAATAGCCAATACAGGTCAGGCTGGACAAAAGCTGTCACTGATCCTGTATGATTTTTAATTTCCTTTCTCCTTTCGCTCTCCTGTACTCTCCTCTGTACTCCCACCCTGAACTCACTTCTAAATCTTTTGTAGTCATTTTTGTATTACTTTAGTATAAATACATGTTAATTTGGACTCATATGTTGTTTTTTTCTGACTTTATGTGAACGAAAAGACACAAATTCACCCGTTTTTTCATTGGAAATAGTGATATTTTGAAATCTACCTGTCCTGGTCACAAAAGCAAAAAATTGTTACACGGTGTTATCACTCCCCTTGCAATCTCACACACCACCAACACCCTGTCTGTCTGGGGGAACAGGATAAGATCTGGTTACATTGGCTAAGTGCCAGAGACATGGAAGGGGAACCACACTGTTTTAAGGGGTATTGAACATCTTGTAAGGTCATAAGAATTTTGAATCCGTCTGTTCTGTGCTTGGGACATGATTACCTGCATGTATTATAATAACCATATTATTAATTGAAGAAAATTAATTTGTGTATTTTCCTTAAGAAACATGACTTCAATGTATTACAGTATATATAAATATAAATTGTGTACTGAATGAGTTTGGATAAACAAGGTCAATAAGCTGATGTGAGAGAGAGAGAGAGAGAGAGAGAGAGAGAGAGAGAGAGAGAGAGAGAGAGAGAGAGAGAGAGAGAGAGAGAGAGAGAAGACTGAATTGCTCATAATTAGTATATGTAGAAATTTCAAAGGACAGAGATTTGAAAGTAATTAACTGCAGCCTGCAATGGAAAAAGAAAAAACATGCAGCTCAGGAGCAATTATCTTGAGTACATAATACAATACACAAACAAACACTGAAAAGACATCTGCATGAAACAATTACAAACTGTTGAAGAAATAGAGGAGCTGCAGCTTTCTTCGGGAGTCAAGACACTTCAGCTTCGTTTCAGCCCCGCTCTGACAGCCGAACCTGGGGCCAGCCTATTCCCTTTCCAACTCGCACTTGGTTTGATTGTCTGTCGCTTTAAACTGAAATCCCGACTGCCTTTTAGCCAGGCCATTTATAGTTTAAAAACTACTAATTAAAATGATCCACGAGTAAGTATGTTACTTTTTTTGTTTTTTTGTAAAAAAAATATAGCATTGATTGCATGGTGCTTTATGTATGGTTAATTCACAGAAAGTTACATTGTTGCTTCACTATATGTGCATTATAGAGAGGGAGTTATTTTATTTTGTATTTAAGTCTGAATGTGTGTGTGTTATGTGCTCGCAGCCCCCAACCCCCCCAACACCCCCCCTCCCGTTTATAACGCTGTTCAGTTATAACGCTCACATTGTGTGTCCCCCGAGACATAGATACAGGCACCTCCAAAATTATTGGCACCCTTGATAAAGATGAGCAAAAAAGGCTATATAAAATAAACAACACAGGTAATGAGCTATATTATTTTCTTTTATACTAATACAATTGCTCAGAGAAAACATTTATTTTTAACAAGCAATATATTTTTTTCTCAAAAAGACAGGTGTCAAAATTGTTGTCAGCCCTAAAGATTATTATAAATAAAATCAAACAAAATTAAATCTGCGTTAATATTCTACTTTTTTAAGTACATCTCAGTCTTAAGGAACTGTATTGTGGCCTTCCATGGCTTCCTGTTTCACTGGGGTATAAAAATGAGGTAACACGAACGCAAAATCCATTTGTCATTCATCACCTTGGGGAAAGGCAAAGAACTCACAAATGAAAAGAGACAAATGGTTGTTGACCTTCATAAATCAGGTAATGGTAAGAAAAATTAGCTAAAAACCTAAATATACCAGTTACCACTATTAGGGCAATAATTAAGAAGTTCAAAACCAGTGGAACAGTGGTAAATCTTGCCTGCACACACAGTGAGGAAGATGGTTCGGGAGGCAAAGAAGAATCCGAGGGCCACAGTTGGAGAATTACAGAACTTGGTTGCATCTTGGGGTCACCAAGTCTCCAAATCTACAACTAGACGCCACCTCCATGTCAATAGCCTATTTGGAAGGGTTACCAGAAAAAAAGCCTTTATTGAGAGCAACTGAAGGAACCAAGCAGGACAACAGAATCAACCAACAATTACTGGGTGCGGTTTTGCAATGTGTAGTGAGGAATTTGTGAAAGGAGGGGGGAAGGGCAGAATGTTCCAGTACACCATTAGGTTGGGTCAGATATCCGGGGCCAGGAGGGGGGTAGAAGGAGAAGTGGAATGTTTGCTCAACCATGAAATGCTTGCTAGATCATAAAATCTAGTCTGAGATGAACATAACAAACGCAACAGAGGGGGCAATCAAGCCCTACAGTTGCTATCCATTGGTTAAACTGAGAGAAGGGACAGGTTTAGGGGGTAAGGACAAAGAATTGTGTGCTGTGTGTCAAATCCTGATAGGAGCAAGGAATTTTGCGTGAAACATATATAGCTCATGTGCGTGCTTTACCCCGGCAAAATACATTGGTTACTGATAAAGTGACCGTTATTCTCCGGAGCGCTCTGTTGTTTGATGACCACTGCAATAAACCTTTGATGCAACAATTGGTGTGATTGATTGTCTCTGAACATCTCTGCACTTTATTTTGTGACCCTACACAACCAACAAATGCAAGCACCTGGAGTTTGCTAACCGGCACTGGCACTTGGATTGTAAACGGGTGCTATGGTCAGATGAGACAAAAATAGAGCTCTTGGGCCAAGCACACCAGAGGTAGGTTTGGCATCAAAAGAAGGATGCGTATGCAGAAAAGAAACTCATACCTACTGTAAAATATGGTGGTGGATCTTTGATGTTATGCGGCTGTTTTGCTTCCACTGGTCCTGGGGCCCTTGTTAAGGTCAATGGCATCATGAACTCTACCAAGTACCAGGATATTTTAGCCAAAAACCTGGTTGCCTCTTCCAGGAGGTCTTACTGTCCATCTACATTCTTGGAAGGAGTCCCTGGTTGAATATACGGTTGCCATGGCAATTGCCAGATCAGGGTATTTTTCAAAGGTCATTGGTAATAAAATAAATCGAGGCACTTATTTCCTACTATTGATAAATTGCTAAAGCCTAACTGCTGCCCCCAAACGTTACCGGCTTCATGTCAGCTATGCAATCATTTTTTACAATTTTTCCAGTCTAAAATTGACAAGTATTCATTCACTTATTAAAAGTTCCTTGCTGACTCATCTTGCACAGTCCCTTATTCTGTCTGACTTTGCTGGATCCTCTCCTGTTATACACCGCTTATGTCTGAGCCTCTTACAGTTATTGCCTCACCAATGAAAGCTACTTTCTCTCTGTTGGATCCTATTCCCTCTGAGCTCGTTCTGTCCTGTTTTGCTTTACTTTGTCCCTTGGTGTTAAATATCATTAATGATTCTTTGAGTTCTGGTATGGTACCAGTAGCACTTAAAACTGCAGCAGTCTCTCCTGTGCCTAAAAACCCCAATTTGGCCTTGGATAATTTTAATAATTTTAGGCCCATTTCTAATCTACCCTTTCTAGCTAAACTACTTGAACGTGCTGTCAGTGAGCAATTAAATTGTTATCTTACTGCTAACAAGCTTTATGAACCTCTTCAATCTGGTTTTCGTGATCTTCACATACTGAGACTGCTCTTGTTAAAGCCACCAATGATCTCTTAATGGCTGCAGACTCAGGTGCTATATCAATTTTATTTCTGCTGGATCTTAGTGCCGCATTTGATATTGTAAATCATGAGATCCTACTAGACAGATTAGATTGTTTATTTGGTCTCTGGTCGCTCTTAAATGGTTTAGCTCATATCTAACAGGACATCAACAATTCATATCCCTGGACGGATTTAGTTCTGAAGTCGGGTCAGTTACATCTGGTGTTCCTCAAGGCTCTATTTTGGGCCCCCATTTATTTAGCATGTACATGTTACCTCTAGGCCACATTCTTAGATCACATGGGTTGAATTATCATTTTTATTGTGATGACACTCTGTGTCAAAGTGCCCGCCCCTGTGTGTATTTTGTGTTGTGTGTTAATGTTGGTGTATAGTCATTGGTACACAGGATATAAACAGGTCTGTGTAACACGAGTGTTTAAAATGTATATTTGTATTTAGGCACGAGGATTGCACAGCACTTCATGTGCAAGTAAAATGTAATAATATGTGAGCACGGGGAATTGCACTTTATTAATTCACGTGCAGTTGTACTGCGACTCCAATTGAATGATTAATTAGCAATCAAGTCACGTTACAGCTGCATAAAAGCTACATGTTTTCACCCACTCGGGGTTGTGTGTTTGGTGAGTGGAGAACGGCAGAGAGAGAGAGGAGAAACATAAATTGTTACGAGTGCTGGAAGGACCAGCACCATACTTGTTTTGTGTAGCGTTCGTCCACCCTGTTTTGTTAGTGTCTACTCGTTTTGTTTGTCTATTTATTTTCGCCGCAAGTGCCGTGTCCTGTTTTGGTGTAAGTGTTTTTGTACAACTGTTTTATTTTCGCGAAAGAATAAACCGCGCATTAATATGTGTTTGTGGAAGGGGTGTGGGTAATTCACTGACCAGGAGACAGACAGGTGTAATTGAAAACACCACACAGGTGCCCAGTTTTATTTCAGGGGCGCGTTGGGTTTCTTTAGCCTGCAGAGGGCGCTGTTGGTCCGTGGTCTGCTTACCAACTATGGTAAACAGAACCACGGGAATACTAAGCAATGGTAAACAGTCCAGGAGCACTCGCATGTGCTTCAAAACAATACTGCAAAAATCTGTTTCAGTTTGCTAAAGACTTAAAACTGGGGCAAAAATTCACCTTTCAGCAGGACAATGATCCAAAGTACAAGGCCAAAGCTACACTGGAATGGCTTAAGAATAAGAAAGTGAATGTCCTTGAGTGGCTCAGTCAAAGTCCTGACTTGAATCCTAATGAGAATCTGTGGAAAGACTGCTGTCCATAAGCGATCGACAAGCAACTTGAGAGAGCTTGAGCAAATCAAGAATGGGCACAAAATTCACCAAGCCGGTGTGCAAAGCTGGTAGAGACTTACCCAAAAAGACTTTGCTGCCAAAGGTGCTTCCACCAAATATTGAGTTGACGGGTCTGAATATTTATACAATCAACATATTTCAGTTTTTTCTCTTTAGTTTTTGCTGACATTTACTGTAACTTATCTTACCCTTAGAAGTCTTCTGTTTTAGCATTCAAGATTTGAATAAAATATTAAGTTAAAAATAATGTTTATGGATCATTTTGTAATTTCACAAAATGGGACACCATAGGAAGGGTCTGAATACTTTTGCAAGGCACTGTATCTGTTGATGGTACCATGCTTGAGCTTACTTCTAAAATGAAAAATCTGGGTGTGATGTTTGATCCTGGATTAACTTTTCTGTTAATGTACTGAACACTGTCAAGGTTTCTTTTTTCCACCTCAGAAATATAGCTAGGCTGCGACCTATGCTTTCACAATCTGTGGCTGAAAAACTAGTCCACTGATTTGTGTTCTCCAGGACTGACTACTGCAATGCCATGTTTGCTGGTGTCTCAAATTGCATCCTTGCCAGACTGCAATATGTCCAGAACTCTGCAGCCAATTCTGTCCAGGTCTTGCATCAGAGATCATATCACTCCTGTTTTAGAGTCGATTTTAAAATTCTACTGCTTACCTATAAGGCTCTTCGTGGGCTGGCCCTACTTTATTTAGCTGATCTTTTATCATTTTATACTCCTACCCTCAACCTCCGTTCACATGATCTTAGATTGTTGAGTGTCCTTGGTGCTCACCTACGCACTATGGGCGACATGACATTTAGTTGCTATGCCCCTAAATTGTGGATCTCTCTTCCTAAAGAGATTATGGACTCAGCTACTTTGAGTGTTTTTAAATCAAATCTTAAGACTTACTTTTTTAGAAAGGCTTTCTTATGATTCTGTATTTCTGTATTTAGGTTCTGTGTTTTGATGACTTCTTGTATTTTCTTTTGTTAAACGCTCTCAGACGAATGCTTTTAAGGGCGCTATGTAAAATAAAGTTTATTATTATTATTATTATTATTATTATTATTATTATTATTATTATTATTATTATTATTATTATTATTATTATTATGTGTTCTCCACTCTCATAAAAAAATTATAGAAAAAGGATCAGTGCCGTGATCCTCGCAGGAGAAGGGTGCACAAAGTATTGAAAACAAGGGTGCCAATAATTATGACACTTAATTTTTTGGAAATAAATTTATAATTTCAGAAATGTGTAATTTTGGTTGATTCCCTTGAATCATTGATACAGTACAATATATTCCACATGTTGGAAAATTACAATATAGCTCATTACCTGTGTTGTTTATTTTATAAAGGCTGTTTTGCTCATCTTTATCAAGGGTGCCTGTGTACATCAAGTGCTTGAAATGGAAATAAAATGGCGTTACTTATAGTACTGTCAAGCTTCCTGTCCAGCTCTCTCACGCTCTGACTCCCTTTCCACCTCTATCTCTGTTTCTCTACCAGTGCCCAGCTCTCTCTCTGTCTCCCTGTCCATCTCTATGTCTCTCTCCCTGTCCAGCTGTCTCTCTTTCACTCTCTACCTGTCCAGCTCATCTCTGTCTAATCAGTACTGCGTCTAATCGTGACTAGACCCTGGACCATTCAAAATAAATTCCCCCGCTCTGTTTTGCAATGCACTCTGGGAGTTGCAGTTGTTTTGCAGTGCACTTTGGGAGTTGCAGTTGTTTTGTAATGCACTCTGGGAGTTGAAGTCTGTGCTCTGCTGTGACATAAACCTTGCAGCTGCTGCTGGGACAACAAAGTAACAACTATTGCCCAGTTCTCACTTGCATTTTTATACCGGTATTGTTTGTGAACGGCACCGAAACATCTGTCCACAATGAAGTTCTTATCGGTGTCAGTGACAGAAATATAATGAGTTCTGGTTGTAAATCTCCCTTCCGACCTGTGAGGGCGCTGAGTAGTGAAAGGGGAAGTCTTTCAATGGGCTGGCCTGACAGTTCATTTCCTGGGTCGGGAACTCGGTCAGCCTGGAAGAAGGCGAGACTCAGTTGCAGGAAGTAATTGACCCGGAAGGTAAACAAGGTAGCAGCTGCAGGCAATAGTCAGCTGCAATCGTTTACCAAGGGGTGATGATAGCATAAAGGGGTCGGAGAATTGTAAGTCTTTTCCTTCACTTAGTTTTTATTGAAAGACTGGAAGGACCATGAGAGACACACAGAGTTGTGTGTTAAGAGAGATATTCATGAGTGTGTGTTTTGTTTGTAATTGTTAGTAACTGTCTGTGTTTGTTAAACCACTAAACAGCTAACACGTATCCGGTGCTGTGGCCTTGGGCCAGCAGAAGCCAGATCAGCAATGTATTACCACCCACCACGAGCAGGACTGCACACACCCAGGACTGGTGACCGTGTCCTGTATAATTGTGGGACGGATAAATAGTGTTTATAATTTGGACTGTAATCCTTTTTGTCTCCTCCGTGCATTACACATCATTGTGTATTGCCAGGGTTTATTATTTTGGTCACCAGACATGAATTATAACAATAAAACCACTTTCCAAAGCGGATTACAATCGTCTGTGATTATTTATGTACTGCATCACATCTACACCTGCGATCAGCATCCACTTTGTCACACATTGTGTTAGATGGATCGCAAAGCACTAGCGGAGCTGCTGGAGGCGCTGGAGAGCAGATGGGACGTAGAGAAGGAGAGACGAGTGCTACATTGAGCTCATTGAACAGGTAGGGCTGGCATTTTCCACAGCGCCAGCCTCTACCGCAGCACGAGCAATGTTGGCACCAAAGGCTCAGGCGATGAAGATGTCTGTGGAGGATGACCCAGAGGTGTACCTGGTGACATTTGAGCGGCTGGCTACCACTGCGGCTTTGCCACGGGGATTCTGGGCAAGAAAGCTGGGATCCTGCCTGATTGGGGAAGCTCAGGTATAATGGCAGAAACCCACCGGGTAAGGTTTAGGGAGTACCAAAGATCCCCGGAGACATGCCCCAGGGTGGTTGCAGAATGGTTGTGTGACCACATGGTGTACTGGCTGACCCCCGAAAACAAATACTGGTGGAGAAGTTCTGCCGTGTAGTCAACACCCAGGCTTGGGTATGGCACGACAACCCTGACACCCTGGAGGACGCCATGAAAATGGCCAAGGACTTCGAGGACTCCCTAGTTTCTGCCCGGACCGGGATACTGTCAGCCCCTGCCCTTCGGACCAGCCGACCCTCATCCCTCTCTCCTCCACCACCATCACCCAAGTTTGGCCCCCAGCTGGGGTAGAGGTGCTGCCCCTGCACCATTGCCATACCAGCAACGGGACAGATACTTAACTATTGTCCCCTCTGTCCCCTAACTTGTTTTAGGTGCAACCAACTGGGACATCTGGCTAGGTCATGCCCCGCTGCTATGGAGAGTGACGTATCCGCATGCAATTGGGCACCTGAGATAGGTAAATGCAGGGAAAATGGTCAGGAGGGGCCTTGTATGATTGATGTGGTTTTAGGTAATATGAAAACCTGTGCATTTGTGGTCACAGGACCTTGATTAGGACAGCTCTCCTGGGCGGTGTGGCGTGGCGGCCACGAGGTCAGATGGCCATCTCCTGTATCCATGGAGACACGACGGTATACCTCACCCAAAAAGTATAAAGAATTCAAAGAATGGATGCAAATAATGCAGTTTCAGTCACACACATTTAAAGGTGGCAGAAAAAAGGGAACAAATTGGTAATGTGTTTCCTTTTCACACTGAAATGTTTTCTCCTATTTTCCATCCTAGAAAAACGAATAAGGAGAGAAAGACTGCAAAATGGGAGGGAGCATCTTTGAGACAAGGCTGCGGTCTGGTGGGAGAGTGCTTGAATGGTAACAAATGGCAGTCAAAAGGAGTAGGAACGCAGTGTAAGTGAGAGGGTGAGGTTACTGGGCCAACCAGGGCAGATGCTACTCTGGCCCCTCTCAATATACTGGACATGTGATACTCAAGCGCGGACATAGTGTGGGGCCAACATAACGACCCGTCTCTAGTGCACGCTTGGGGCAAGTCCGGTCTATTGACGGTAAGGATGTTGATGGCTCTGGGGCGCTAGTATATCCACACTTCAGTATCAAGGAGCAATTACTGTATAGGGTAAACCTAGCCGCGGGCATAGGACAGCCTGTAACACAATTATTGGTTCCCCTTGTCGGACCGAGGTCATGAGGCTGGCGCATGGTATCCCTTTTGTGGGGCACCTTAGAGCTGACAAGACAAGGGAACAGATATTGCCTCTATTCTATTGCACCACTTGCCACCAGTAATTTCGGGAGTTGAGAGCAGCGACAGAGTTCATTGTTATTAAATACAAAAGTTTTGTTCGATACCAAATTTGTGTCTTTTATTTAAAGAAAAACTGCACACATTAGAGGGATGTATTAAAATAAATGTTGGGCAGATATAGGATTCAGATTCGATTCACTGAATCCTAAGTATTTGGCCGAATCCGAACCCTGCTCAAAAAGTAGATATTTGGGCCGAATCCGAAACCGAATCCTGGATGCGGTGTATCCCTAATATATACACACTTTGTACAGACAGCCAGTTGATCTTCATCAATGGAAAGGACAGATCCAGGCCCTATGGATCAAGTAATAACTTGTTCAACATCAGGTTCCTGCTTCGAACTGGGCAGTTTATGATTCGCTGACAAAAGCCAAGGAGCTGTTGATGATGTCAGAGAGAAGAAGGTTCATGACAAGTCAACATTCGTGAAGCAAATAACTGGTGAAGGATCATTCAGTTCATAGTGTGGGGACTGAAGAAATCTGACAAAGAAGGAACATTGAGCCTTCAATACACCCTTTCATCTGTAAATTCAGTAACCCCCTGAAGAAAAGAGACACTTTTCAACGTCTTCATGTGTGAGTCATGTAGTTTGGCGACCCATCCCATCACCACTCTCTGTGTAAAAAAGTGTCTTCACTTATTAGAATTGAATTTGCCAGTGATCATCCAAAACACTGATTCCCTGGGAAACTTTAAGTCCTGGCTCAAGGCCTATTTGTTTCCTCGTCTTCAGTGTGATTGCTTTTTATGTTTTTATTTTGTGTTTTATTTTACTTTTATTCTGTTTTTTTATTGTATTGTTCAGTCTTGTTGCACAGACCTTTTTATTTTTTTGATTATGAAGTGCTGCTTTAAGATGGTTTTGCCATGAAAGGCGCTATATAGAAATATTTTGATTGATCGATTGATTGAACTTGATCTCTCCATCACTCTGGTCCTCCTTTCTGTGCCGGGCATAAAATATTGGTCAGGGATAACTCCTTTATTCTTTGTTCTAGGATTAATAAATTAAATTCCTTCAATCTTCAAAGTTTATTAATCTGGATAAAAACAACTCAACATTTTGTTCACATATGTATGCGGTAATACTCCACTAAAAGTAAAAAACAAAATAAAAAAAAAATCAATGCCAGATTACTTTCCTTTTTTAACTACAGATAACCTTGGAATGATTTCCACTGGACCAGATCTGGATTCCAGCAACTTTAGCTGAAGCATGGCATTGTGTAAATAACACAGGTTTTATCTCTGTGGAATGTGCATGGCCTTCTAAGTGTGTACGTTTTATAGCCGAAAAGAAGAACGCAACCTTGCATACCGAAGCAGAAATACATCTGTTTGCTGAATGTTGAAAGACTGCTGTTTGCTAATGCTTTTCCAATGACAATCAAGTCATAGACTTTTTTAAATAGCCGTTTAAACAGGGCAGTGTGCAATTTGGGGTGGGGGTGGGGGGAGGATTTCCCTGGCTCTGTCTTTTTTTTATCCCTACCACTGCACTTGCAATTGTCATGGGGGGGGGGGGGCATTTACCCCCACTTCATACTGAAGTGTGGAAAAATCAGATTTGGAAAAAACTACAGGTTACTGTTAGCATAGTGAGAACGGGTGTATTTCCTGCGTCCACTGCTGAATGTGAACGTGGCTTTAGTGCGATGGACTTTATCCTGACTAACTAGAGAAGCCGAATGCATGTAAGCACATTGTACAGCATGCTGTTTGTTTCAATTAAAGGCCCCAACATTGACACTTTCCAAGCTGAGAAATATGCAGAGTTGTGGATTAAAGAGGGACACCACTCTGCAGAGGACAAACCAACAGGAAAGAAAAGAAAGGAGAAAATGATTGCCCATCATACCAAACTGTTTTGTTAGGCCGATCCAGGCAGAACTTGGTGATATCGGTGAGTTTTAAACATTTAACTTGTCTTACTTATGTTAATTAAAATGTAAAACGAAAAGGAAAAATGATATATTATGATGTGCCTTTACAACTTCACGTCACCAGGAGTCTCCAAATCAGTTAATGTTTGTTACGGGAAATCTAGCAGCTGTGTGAAATATTAATAGATATTCAGATATGCAGTGTATAGGCTAATGTTTTACTCTGTGGTTTTCAATGAGGTTATGCGTAAAAGTGCAAGTAATTTATGTGACTTGTTCATTTCAGCTTGCTGTAAGCGTAGCATAGGTGTAATTGGCTTTTGATACAGTATCCATAAAAATAATGTTTTTTTAAATAATCTTTTTGAGCGGTTGATTGATTAAAAATAAGTAACTTAGTGATTCGCTGTTTGAATTGTGTAATACTACAGTACTGATGAGTCAAGGCGTGCCAATATGTTCTGTTGTTTTCTATTTTATCCCCTCCTCTGGAAATTTGACAAATCGCACCCTGAAACAGGATAACGTTTTACATTAAGTATCTCTAATTAGCTTATGGTTACAAAGTAGTTAAATAGTAGATAAACATAATTACAATGTTATTATGCATTGTTACAGCTTGTACATCTTTTTACACAATATATGTAAGTAAACAAGTGTATCAGAAAAGGGTTAGGTTTAGAGTTAGGGTGGGGGGTGGGGGGGGGTAGGGTTAGATTTAAAGATAGGGTTAGGGTTATCTCAGGCAAAAACATTTACACATTAAGTACATTGTAACTATGCATAATAACATTGTAATTATGTGGAAGTACACAACTTTATGTATGTTTGTGAAAAATCATAATAAAATTGTTAAACATTAATATGCATTTGTTACATATGTTTAGAATGGTCATATGTTAATTATGTATTTAATATATTCTAAAGTTAGCCACCTCCACTTATAAGCACCTGTTGGAATTTTCTGAACAATGCACTATTGCACTTTGTACTCCTACCAGCAGATGGCAGAAGTAACATTTGACAGCAAATACACCTTTTAAAATGATCTTTCATAGAACATGTTTACAAAAAAATATACTCCCATTCCAGCCACTGAGCAAGTCAAGAATTGTTGCAGGCTTTGCAATACAACGTATAGCCTAAGCGCTATACACTTAGGATTCACGATGAACTGAATACAGGCTTTACAGTTCCAAGCATCATCCTTTTTGCTTACAAACCTCTAAGCTTATGGATGGATAAACAGGAGTTGCAGAAAACACGTTTGGAGCCTGCATTAAATATGTGTATTAAATATGCTCACTATATTCCAAGAACTACTGCCACAATTCTGTCTCCCAAAAATCTATTTTTTGAGCTGAACCGTATACTCATTTCTCATTCTATCTAGTTCCTCTGCTGTCAGATACTTGAGTACTAGTTCTAATGATTCCTTTTTGGATTTTTCAGGATAGGAAGGAGGAAGCAGAGTGTGTGTTTTTTTAATTAAACCCTAAGCCTAACCCAGACAAACTTTAAATGACCTGGAAGAACATGTTATAAAGCAAGTTTCTGTGCCCTCTGTTTTGTTTTTCTTTAGTGAGACAATACTAAATATTTCCAAGGCATCATGCTACAAAATTAAAAATGCATTCATAACTATAAAACACTAAATAGTAGTGAATTTAGAAATGCAAAAAGAAACTTATAAATGTAATTCAATGACAAAACTTTTGACTAAAAAAACAAAAATGTGAAAGACTTTTAAACAAAATATTTGTGGTTGAATTTATTAAGTTTCTGTGTGCATTTCTAAAAATAATTAAACATTTCTGATGCTTTGTCACAAAGACGGATGTAGTGGGTGACTTCAGACCAGAAACAGGGACCAACACAGAAGAGACACAGAGAGGTGGAGTTTGGTGAAGCTGAGCGTTTGCTTGCGCTCAGCATTTAATAAATGAACAGACAGAAAATAAAAGGTTTGAAAGACAAACAAAACACAGGACACAGCACTAGTAGCCAAAACAAAGAGACAAACATACAGAGACAAACATACAGACAAACACGGTGAGCTGCTACTATTATTATTACTATTACCTCCGTCTCCAATCCCGTTCTCCACTCACTGAACACACAACCCGGAGTGGGTGAAAACATGTTGCTTTTATGCAGCTGTACCGAGACTCGATTGATAATCAGTTATTCAATTGGAGTGTCGGTACAACTACACGTGAATTAATGAAGTGCAATTTCCCGTGCTCACATATTATTACGTTTTACCCACACGTAAAGTGCTGTGCAATCCTTGTGCCTAAATACTTGTGTGCATAACCCATATTATATCCTGTGTACCAACTACAATACACCAACATTAACACACTACACACAACATACAACACAGAAATACACACAGGGGTAGGGCAACATTGCCACACGCTTCCTAACTCCTGTTGTCATTTTCACTCCACTGGCCACTTCACCTATTGCAATGGAAGGGGTCAGATACCAAAAGATGCACAATATCAATGGGTTTATCAATGCTTTAGTAGTAATATTATCAATGTTTGCTGTTGGATGAATCTAGGATTTCTGAAGTTTATACTTTTAACCATGAGGTGGCAACCCTAAGAAGAATACAAGAGATCTGTGTGTCATTGTGTGTTTGTATGAGATATAATTATAAGCTTGAAGAAAACTCAGGAACCAATTATTCACCTCATATTGCAAAACAGCCGGATGTTTCAGGTTTCAATGACCTGCCCTACGAAATCCCATCCTGTGTATTTAAACAAGCTTGTGAACCATGTCGCTGGAAATAAAAACAGTAATAAAAGAATGACTGATTTAGGAAGGTAGCTCCAATAGCTTTCAATTATGTACCACATATACACGGGCAAGCAGGAGAGTTTCAGTCTCTTATCCAGAGAGTGCCACCCCTGACCTATAACAGTGTTGAGGTGGGGGGGGGGGGGGGGGATAGAAATAGACGAACAATAGAACATCATGGTAAGCCTTGATACATCTGTAATACATAATTTAAACAGTTAGGAGAATCACTAAGTTACTTATTTATTATATTGAATCAACTGCTAAGATCTATTTAGGAATCAATTGCTAAAAAATATTTAGAAATATTTATTGATGCAGGATAAATGCAGTTCTTTTTTATATATACAGTCATACTTGCCAACATTTGGAAACTGTTCAGTGGGATGCTGATCATATACTGTATATGATCATATAATAAATGTACCCCCCCCCCCCCCCCCCCCCCCCCCAGCTCAACATCACATGACCATCATGACGGTAAAAATAGACATAATGAAGCATTCTTACCTTTGTATAAGTTAGTGATCAGCAGATGTGTCAGTGGTATGAAGAGCACAGCGTGTGGTTTTCACTATTGTGCAGAATAAATGCATTTTTTCCAGTGGGTAAATATCAGGACTTTCTTCCTATGCATCTGGATGCGAGACATTTGCTAGGAAATCGGGACTGTCCCGACCTTATAGGGACTGTTGGCATGTATGTACGGCATCAAAAAGCAATAACAAAAACTGCCTACATTACAGCAACTAAAATAATGTTAAAACGCACTCATGACAAGTACTTAAATTGTTGCATATAACCTCATTGATAACTGCACAGAGTGTAACAACAATAAATCGAACCTAATACTACATACATATTGTAATAGCTTAATCTACAGGAGTTAATTGTTGTTAATCTTGACCTTTTGTCCACTCTGCTCAGCAGGTGACTCGGCGGGTAAAAGTTCCAATCTTTGACTCTGGGGCTGTTTAAAAAAAGCTAGCTTGGATTTTTAGTGTCCTGTCTTCGTTTCTTTCTTCTTTTTTTTTTTAGTGTAGTGCAATGATAATAAAAAATAACAGTTTGAAATAGAGCAACTGAATGACGTTGATTTAGTTGATTTTCATTGGTTAATTTGCCTTGCTACGGTGCGTACAGCACTACTGTTGGGTGACAATGTCGGGTGATTGGAATCCAAGCCGGATCCATTTTATACAGCCAAACTTCATGATCTGGCTCCAGTGAAAGGTTGTAAGACCAAGATTTTTTTTAAGTCAGTTTGCATAAAAACGATGCAGCATACACTTATCATTTTAAATATGTTTAACATTTCCCAAAGAATTAAAAAAAAAAAAAGTTAATTCAAAATCTTTCATGGGGGGGGGGGGGGGATAATTTGGGGGAATAAACAGATGACAACTGAAAGTGCAGCACCAGGAATAAAAAAAGCAGAGCCAGGGAATCTACCCCCAACCCCACCCCCCATCAAGGATGAATTTAAAACATATTGTAACGCCCCAGGGTCTTCTGTAAATGTGTTCGGGAAGGTTCTGTGACCCAGGGTCAAAGGTTTAGTGCAGCAGGTGTTCAGGGATACCTAATCTATATACTAATCAGGGGCTTTGCTTGCCACGCCAGTGTCTCCAGTTGCAACAGTGTTGGCAGAATCAAGGAACCCAGAATCCGTGCATGTTTGGGATTGGTGGCTGGTGCACCGGGGGCGTGGCCTGGACAGCAATAAGTAGCGGGCTGCTGCTGAGCTGGTGAGAGAGATAGACGCAAGCTGGAGAGTGAGAGAAAGAGAGCAGGACTAGAAAAGTGTCTGTAGCACATGGCCACAACAGTGTGTCTTAGACTTGTTTTGATTTTATTTTTCTTGTTTTGTCACAGTCTGAGTAGCACTGCGCTGCTCAGCTGTATTTGTACCACTGGCTGGTAAAGCAGCACTCTTTTACATGCCTAGTGTAGAGTCCCAGCTTAGTAAACCATGAATACGAGAACCTGGAAGTCCTGTGTGAGCTGCCTTCATTTCCACACAACACTACAATATTATTTCTTCCCACTTTGTTTAGCTATAAGCACTTCTTATTAACATTGGCAGAATTTCTCTTTTTTTGGAAAAGCAAGGCTTTGATAAGCATGTACGTATCCTGAATTTAAGTAGCACAAAAAACAAGTGCAAGAAGATGTTGTTAATGTCTTTTCTGTGATCATGAATAAATTACAAATTGTTGTTCATTAGAATGACTTGGGCACATTATTATGGTATGATGGCACATCATCTATGAAGAAAAACAAAACAAAATGGGAGATTCAAAACAAGCCAACTTATAAAGAAAATGATAGAACCCTTTAGCAATTTTGTTACTGATGCATCACAAACAATTATATACAATATTTCCATAAATTAATTACATGTTTTCCTTTTTGGGGTCCTGTCTGTCATACGCTATACTGTCAAGACAATAACAGATTTTGCAGGGGACAACATGATTTGTATGAGGGACAAGAAGTTTTACTCTTATACTTTACATGTCAGACAAGTACTTTTTTTCCTTTTGTCACAACCTTCTATTGCTAGTCATGCAAGGTCCTGAAAACTTTAAACTATGAAGTCTTGCATATGCAAACTAAAACACTTTTTTTTTTTTTTTTTTTTTTTTTTAAGTGGCAACATATTGAATAACACAACATATTGAAAACAAAATACGTTTTATTGTCATACGTCATGTCAATTAGTATATGTTCATTATTGTTAAATACATTAGCATATTATGTCACAATCTTGGCTGTGTTACAGAACCCCTTTTATAGGTCTGAAAATGATTGTTATCTTGTTGTTTAAAATCATTTAGTATATACATTTTCTATTTCAGTCAGCACATCCTGACTTAAAGTAACACTCTTTTCAGACCGTGTCGGGCTCCACAGCAGCTAACTCAGGTCCTTTTTAAGACAGCTTTGCAGTTGCTCTTATACAGAGTGCTGATGACTCACAAACAATAACAACATATAGATCAAATAAAGAATGGACATAATATCATACCAAAGTACACCAAACATGACTAAAGACTATACAAGTTTAAACAAAACAATTTTTATACATATTGTTGTACCTTTTTATTTTATTATTTTAAGAGACAGTAACCTGATACACAATAAAACCACTGGCATTCTGTACTGGAATCATTTTGGGTTTGTGACCAAATCTCTATTGAAAATAATAGGCACAGTATTAGACCTCTGTACTATCTGGCACACTTTTCTGGTCCCATGGCCTGCCAGGTTGGACATATTTTGCTATACACTGACATTTTTTTTGCATGATATAACCATCATCCTAATCTTAACCTTATCCCTATCCCTATCAATAACCTCAACCTTAACCCTACCCTAACCCCATCCCTAACCCTAAACCTCCTTACCCTAACCCAAGTAGATTCCATTATGTGTTTCACCCTTTTATAAATAGCCAGACCACATAGTTCAATTTTGATTTGATTGACAAGGTGATAACACATCATGGGGGATATCCAGCAAAAGAAACAGAACCAACTTCAAGCTGCTGATTCTACCTCAGATGAGGAAGGTTAATTACCTAGAGCAGTTGTATCCACATCTGAAGCACAGCAATCAAGTAACAGTTTGCGGCAATTTGACAGAATTAATTTAGTGACTGGGGTTTAATTAAAAAGATTGAAAAAAATTAGGCAACGCGTTATTGATAGCTCTCATCAGTTGACAATTCATGCCCTTTTTAAATAATGGCACAAACTGCTTTGTTCCAGTTAACGATACAAAACATTGTCCTGTGGTAAACTACATGCATTTGTTTAAATGTAAAGAATGACTAAATGTACAGTATTAAAACACTGCTCTTTAATTCACTGTTAGTTTTCTTTCTTTTTTTCTCACACCCGTAATGTAATGTAATGTAATGTGTGCTGCATAGGCAAACGTGAAACCTGGTTTATATCATGACCCGCTTTATATCATGAATTATGCCTGCATGGCAATCATGATATAAAGCAGGTTCATCTGTATGTGTATATATATATATATATATATATATATATATATATATATATATATATATATATATATATAATAAAAATTATTGCTCAATCCTAAAATTGTAGGTGATGCTAAACTTTTGGCTATAGCTGCATACTGTACATACAGTATATATAGTCAATGGGAGTGATGTAGGGACACCAGGGAGTAAAGGGTGCCTTCGCTAGTTTTGGGAGTTCCATTTCTATTATGGGAGTTGTGAACAGAAGATGTCTCGGTTCTGTATATCCGGGCCTGCATTTTACAACACCCGAATTTGCTCATGAGAATGAAGAAGTCTCTTTTAAAGGTTTTGGTGAAGAAGGCGTAGAGAAAGGGATTGCAGCAGGAGTTGATGGGGTAAAAGAGCACCAGTAAGACTTTGGAATCAGTGACGGTGATAAGGGGCACCTTCAGGGAGGCCGAGACTGCGAAGAAGGAGATAGGCGCAATGCAGAGGAAGTCAGTGAAGATCAGGATGGCCATGCGCTTGGCGATCCTTGTGTCGCTGTCTCTGGAGATGAAGTTTGGGTTTCTTACCGTCAGGTAGATTCTTACATAGCAGACACAGATGGCAATGAATGCTATCACATTCAGCAGCAGCGTGAACACAATGTAAGACTGAGAGACCAGAGACTCAATGTCCATCGGCAAGCAGATGCTGACCTTCATATAGCTGCTGACCCCGAGGATGGGAAGGAGGGCTATGATGAAAGAGAAGACCAAACCGCCAATCATCATGGCCAAGGCATGCCGTAGACGAACCTTTCTCTCCAGCTGCATGGCATATGTGATTGTGTGCCATCTTTCCAGTGTGATCACTGTCAAAGTGTACACCGAGAACTCGCTGGCAAAAACTGTAAAGAAACCTGCAATGCTGCACCCAGGCCCAGTCTGCCAGCTTATCCCATAGTTATAATACTGGGATTTGGTATGACTGTCCACTGAAGCTATCAATAGCAAGTATATCCCCATGCACAGGTCTGCAAAGGCCAGGTTGCACATCAGGTAACGGGGTACAGTGAGTTTGTATCTGCTTGTGAGCAGCACAGCAATCACAGCAAAATTTCCAGTAATGGCCATGATGCTTATAAGCCAGATTAGGACTCTCAAATAAATGTATCCCATAATATCTTCACATGGATTGAAGGCATCCGGCTTGGGAGAGCAAGCGACTTCAGTCACCTCCTTGCAGTATTCATTGTACCAGTTGGGTTCGTCGTAGTTGATTTGAGACATATTGCACATCGGGTCTTTCGCCGATCTAACAAATATACATAAAAAAAAGTGGGTTTCTATGCGAGGCATTCAATCCTATATGAAGGGCATAAAGGGTAGGACCCTGTCAAGAAAACCTACTCTTAAAACTTCCCCTTTTATGATTAATTCACCTTTAAGAGCCTGTTCTGCCGGTCTCTTTAAGGTTGTAGACCATTTGAGGGTGTATGAGGGCCAGCTCTCTATTAAGATGCAGTGTTATATAGTATGCTGACATCACAACTTACAATTACTAGCAATCACCTAAATTAAAAGTCTGAGTTCTTTATTTCTAGCTTGATAGTTTTATTAGGTATGCTATTTTAACACTCAATCATAAAAATATGAATACATCTTAATTTCTAGAACTAAGAAATGTCTTTAGTTTTATTGGTAACACTTTACAGTGTGTCTCTAATTACTGGTTATTTACATAGTAGTTACTTTGTAAATACATGTGTACTTACGCATAATTGCAATGTTTTTATGCATGGTTACAATGTACTTAAAGTGTACATCTTTTTGCATGAAATAACCCTAACTCTAACCATAACCATAACCCTAACCATGTTCTGATACAATTGTGTACTTACATATATTGTGCAAAAATATTTACAACTTAAGTACATTGTAACTATGCATAATAACATTGCAATTATGTGTAAGTACTCATGTATGTAATAAGTAACTACTATGTAAATACACAGTAATTAGAGGCATGATGTAAAGTGTCACTATTCAATTCTGAAGCAATTCAACTACTCACTGATTTTTCTTCCAGTTTGCAAAGGCACAACAGTGGCTGGCGTAGGTCAGGTTGGCTTCAATCAGTTCAGTAAGGCTATCCAAGTTTGGCAGCTTTTTTAAATTGTAAGTAGAGGTAGCAGTGAGTCTTTTAATATTCATTAGCATATTCTCTGGAATAGTGCTGATTTTTGTATTGGAAATATCCCTGTAAAGTCAAGTAAAATTAGCAGTTCAATTCATAGCTATAATTCATTCATATTAGGATGGAAATATTAAATTGATAATAGTTTTGTTGAGATATTTTCTAGAAGGTATCAGGTCTTTCGATAATGCATATTGTTAAAATGATATAAAACTTTTACTTGTAACATGTGTTTGGGTCATTAATGCAGTATAGAATTCTCAATGTATGGATTGACTTTCTTCATTTAGTTCCAATAGGAATCAATACTATGAATACATGTTACTTTAGATATCATTGAAGCTGTCAATGCAAGTACTTGCAAAGTTTATTTTTTTAAACTCAGATAAATGTGTTTCCCTGTATTTATCTGTTCAATAAATGTTGCTCAGGGACACACAGGTAGGTTCAGTTCAGTTCTCCTCATGGCCATTACATTATACAATACTACCATGGCTACTTACAGAACTACCAGACCTTCTACTCCCAGAAAAGCTTTGCTGTGGACCTTTTCAAGCGGATTACCCATGAGAATTCTGTAAAATAACAAGCATGTAATCAAAAAGGGTAACACGTTATACTGTGTCTCTAATTACAATGTTATTATGCATTGTTACAATGTACTTAACATGATATATGCAAGTACACAATTGTATCCAATAAGAAACACTTAATGCAAAGTGTTACCAAATGAAAAAAATAAGTAACTGCATTGCAAATACGCACTCATGTGTAAATACAGAATGCAGACTACAAAAGAAGCTGCCAATATTTGTAACTAAAAACATATTGTTGTATGATGTGTTATTATAGTGTAATTACAGTGCAGTTACATAAACTTGATCTACAATGATAATAAAAGATAACAATGATAATAAAAGTATAAAACCAAAAGTATTAATTAGGATCTTACAGTTTCTCCAGTTTTGTGTCATTAAACGCAAATCTTTGCATTTCATTAATCCCATTCTTTGGCAGGCGTCTGCAATGACAGAGGAAGTTTAATCTCATTGTTTTAAATGCCATACTTCACTGTACACCTCCATGAAGTACTTTAAAATGCTGTATGTGAATCCAGAATTACAAATCCAATCAGATGTTAAACCATGGAATTAACTTGTACATTATCTCATTAGTCTAAACTTATAACAGTGACTATGTTCAGATATGCAAAAATGTTCAAAATGGGCGACTGGAAGAGGTTAGAACATTTGGCTGGGCAAATCAACTTTTCCGTAATTAATTATAACTTAAAATATGTTGAGTTGTATAACCAGCTACCTTTTTTGTAATCATTGTGAAAAGGTTTTAATAGAGCTAAATGGCACACTTACTGTCATGTAGTCAGATACTTACAGTTCAGTTATGTAGCTATTGCTCAGTCCTAGAAATGCATTTGTAGGGATAACTTGTATGTTTAGATTATCTTGAAGGTCCCTAAAAAGAAAACATGATTTGAATATATACAGTATATATGTAATCCTAGATTTCTGGAGAAATAATGATGTTATATACCTGATACACATTTTAGATTTATGTTAAAATGGTGCCACCCACAAAACACATCATCAAATAACACAGACTAAGACTAATAAAACAAGTCAACATTGATTTTGAACAGGTAGGTAGGACATTCATTGTCCATTTGACTCCAACCAAACCCCATTGTTCAGTAATTATATCTTGGGATCCATGACTACTGAAATAGAAGAAGGAATCTATGAAAAAGATATAGGAGTTTATGCTGACTCAGAAATGTCTTCATCTATTCAATGTGTAGAAGCTATAAAAAAAGCCCAACTAAAAGCTTGGATATATAGTTAAAAGTGTTGAATTTAAATCGAGGGAAGTAATGCTAAAACTGTACAATGCATTAGTAAGACCTCATCTAGAATATTTTGTTCAGTTCTGGTTACTTCGTTACAAAAAGAATATTGCTGTTCTAGAAAGAATGCAGAGAAGAGCAAACAGATTTATTTTGGGTTTAAAAGGCATGTCACATGTAGACAGGCTAAAATAAAGAAACCTATTCAGTCTTGAACAAAGAAGACTATGCTGATTCAAGCAATCAAAATTCAAAAAAGTATTGACAATATCAACCCAAGGAACTTTTTTGGCCTGAAAAAAGAAACAAAATTAGATAAAGGGGCATTAAGAACATAGGAGGCAAGTCAGAAAATAGGAGGCAATTTTTTACACAGATAATTGTGGGAGTCTGGAACCAACTCCGCAGTAATGTTGTTGAAGTTGACACCCTGGGATCCTTCAAGAAGCTGCTTGATTATATGCTGGGATCAATATGCTACTAACAACCAAATGAACAAGACGGGCCGAATGGCCTCCTCTTGGTTTTAAACTTTCTTATATTCTTATGTTTTTAAGTAGAAGATCAACCCCTCTTCAATAATAGGTACGTGATTTTAATAAGCAAGACATTCCACAAGTGCAGTGGTACCCAGCTTGATAACTATGCACTACAAATGATCAACTATTGAATGCTCATATATTGTACAATACCAGCAAGTCTAAAAGTATTGTTCAGCATCAGCCTCTCATTTATATATTAAAAAAATATTTATTTTATAGTAGCGGTGCTCTAAAAGCACAACACTTTGTTTTCTATAATGTAGAACAATAATAATAAAACCAGGCAGAAATAGAACTTACAATAGAAAGCCAGGTTGTCTGGAATTAATCTTTGAAAGATCTGGTAAAGAATTGAGACCGGTATTTGATATGGTTCTGAAAAAGGAGAAAAACAAATCAAACATTAAGTAATTTAAAACATGCTGTATTTCTGTGAGAAGTTGTGCTGGTCAGTTTTGCTCTTTCATACTAGTGCACAGGCAGCTGTGATAAATGAAAGTTTCTGAGATGTACAAGCCATTACTAGGCACGTAGGAACTATAATTCCTGTGAGAAAGCAATACATGACGCAACTGATGATTGAAACCAGACCCCTCCTGGTTACTTGGCCTTAATACAGAATTAAATCTAGTTTCTCAAATAAGTCATTTCTGACACAAAATCAAATGGGATTATCTGTTTCACTGTGGTTACTCCCACATTGCAATGCTGCTGTGGCTATGTACTTTCTCAGCTTTCAACAGTAGTTTACAGTATAAAGAAACATTCAAATAAAGAAACACTGCGCTTTAGGGGGGAAATCAAGCTATTCAATTTAACCAAGTATTGCAAACTAAAAATGCAAAATATGTAGTTTTGGTGCGTTTTTGTCTTCAGCATTAGGAATGTTTTTGGTTGTCAATACATGACAACCAGTAATGCTCAAGCATTACTGTATTCCTGTAATTATGCTAGAGGTATACATTTACAAAACATACTAAACATGCTGAGTTACAAAGTTTTTTTAAAATCAGTCATGTTTGTGGTCTGTCTGCATTATTCAAAACTGCTGATTCATTGATAGGCCTGCTTGAAGTTAAAGTAAACAGGTTAATTTAGGACTGATGGTTCCTCTAGCCTGTGGGCCTTTTTCTTAACATGCTTTGACTATATTTTAGAAGCTGCTATTCAGTTAGACATACTTAACATGGGCTAGATCAGCCAAAATGACCCTTTAGTAAACTGTAGCATTTAGTGAACACCTACTCCGTGAAAACTTGATCGACACTAGTGGTTCGTTAGATGGCCCTGGTGCTTACTAAAATAAGAACCGAAAATAATATAAGATTACTACACATGTTGTTACTACACAACTCGTCAACTACAGGAGAGAGTGACTCAATCACCCACTGCTGTACTGTGCATTCACTGCTAATGCTTTAGGAAAATACAACTCAACAAAGACAGTTCAACAGGTGTCTCTTTACTAATTCAACCGTATAATTTTACTTACAAGTATTTTAAATTCGGGAGATTCTGAAAAGCATCTCTGTCAATGGTAGCAAGGTTTTTTGAGTTCTCTATCCTTCTGTTAAAAGAAAATGAAGAACAACAACAATATTAATAATAATGTTGATAAGGTCAGTAAAAGCCACTCAGTGTTGCTGAGGAAAAAACACTAAAACCCTCGGAGCAATTTATCAAAACATGTCAAGTGGAAGTGTAACACAGGCTCATTCATTAATAGGTTTCATGCACAAGCAAATAGATACATGTGTAAATATTGGTAATAAACGCGATGTAAAATACTGTGTACAAACATGAAAATGTGTTTGGCTGGGAGGCTTGGCCTAATTGATGAGAATATGGTCAAGATATATTGGTTAATGTATTGCCAATTTAGCCTGACCACATGTAAGGCTGTCCAGGGAACTGGTCCTTCATATTTGTCCCTGGGCATCAGCTAACACTCCTCAGGACCTGTTCCATCAGCTTATTGCGCTACATTGGGAGGTCCAAGAGTCTCTTCATGTACTTCATGTTCATTTACTTTTGTATTCTTATGTTTGATAGGTGATTCTGTATGTGTTTGTATAATGTTGTACCTGTCGCTTCTACATATTGAATTTTATTACATTTTGGGCAAAATATACCATAAACAAGGTTACTAGTTTTACATGAGGGATTTGTTAATATATATATATTCCCCCTGAATTCAATGAGAATTCCTAAGCATGCAACATTCTAGAAAGGATTACCAATTTGCATTCAACATATTAAAATATTTAAAACAGCTATGTATCTAAATACCACTTCTGTTCAGTTAATTGAAGGGTAGGGAAAGGACTCAATCGTCATTTTTACATGGTGAATTGTCCATGTTGCAATGCCTTCAGTTGAAAAAAATAAAATAAGCCAACGTTTTTACTTACATTTCATATAGCCGTAAAAGATTTGCAAAAACATTAGCCCCAATCTCTTCCAATGCTCCATTTTCCGAAATCATACTGTGGACAGAACACATTCAAAAGTAAGATTCAATAAAAGTGTACTGTTGTACCAGTCTTGGCAGTTAACATTGCAGAAATGTATTTCTGGGGCGATATAAAGAACTGATACTCCACAAAGCAGTTGTTCTGCATTTCTTCACCTATGCTGTGGCATTGAGGGGTGCTCAAAGACTGCAGTGGACATTCCAATAATAACAGCCGCTGTGGAAAACGTTATTATAAATCTAAATTCATGTTGTGTTGGCTGAGGATCTGTCAAGTTGCTTCTCTTAGGAAAGCCATAACTTTGAAAACACAAAAATTGTATTTTTTAAAAAATTGTCTGCATGGTTTGCTCTGTTGCCCCCCCTGTGCCACCTCTGGGAGGGGTGGCATTGCCTCCTCCAGTCCTGGAGGTATGTCTAAGCCTTTCCTAAGAACAGGGCAAGACCAGTAGACCAAATCACACCTTCTAACCCTCCCTCTCATTCTCCAGGCATTGTTCCGCCAAATGCACCATTCACTAAATGCAGGGGTGAAACGCTCAACAAAAAAGTGCAGATACTGTATAACAGGATTTTTTGGCAGCAACTTAATTTCGCTAAAGGTCCATTTTTGCTGCAATAAATGTTTGCACTTCGTTTTCTTTTAATGTACGGCACATGTATAAATAATATATTTCATGGCACATTAATTTTGCGGATTTTTAATAAACGCAAAATTTGCAAACATTTCTTGCTTGTGAAATTTTCTTGTTTTACAGTACATTCACATCTGGGTGTAAACATTTAAAAAATGTAGACAATTTGAGTGCCAATGAATAAATACTTTTAAAATGTATCCATATCAGTACATGATACATTTATGAATACAAAATAAGCCTTAAAAATAACTGCTAAAATATCAATTCACCATAAACAAGGGAGCCTATATAAAAAGGTCTCTCAAACAATACACAATAGAGGCTAAATTACCCCTCTCATTGTTAATGTAACAGGCACTACTCTTAAAAACATGATGTACTTGGCCATTTTAATCTCCATAGCATTATCTGAAATCATCCCCATGCTTTCCAATCAACATACAGTGATTATACTGACATAAACAAAAACAGAAGCAGTATGAGGAAACAATGCAAGCAGCACGAACTGTGCTGAATGAAAGTGCATCTGAGAAACATTGTGCTAGTGGACTGTGTGAGTGGATGGAATGCATCCATATTGGATGAAAAGCAGATGAAATATGTCCCGGTTACCATTACTGGCATTAAAATAAGTCCTGGTACAGAGTACTGGCGAGTACCGGCACAATTTCACCTCTGACTAAATGTTTCAACTAAGAGATACCAACTACTTCAGAAAGACATTATTCTTTGTTTAAGTTTTAATTATACCATTTCTAAAGTATTTTTCCAGTCTGTATCAGGTAATGACAACTAAAACGTAAGTTTGTTATTTTTTGGGTTATAGTATAATATATATTTACAGGTAAACAATTTAAAGCACCTGTAATTAAATAAGTGACAAGTTGATGGGGTTCGTATGATTTTTTTCCCCATGTTCATCACCAAGCAAAGAAATGGGTTTTTGTTTTTTTGAGTATACATTGTTCAAGGAGAAAGATTTCATTTTCTCAGAGTTGACCTTGACCTAGGAGAGTTGTTCTTGTAAATTGAATTTGTTTCATTTTTAATTTGCATTGATGTCTGTATAAATCATAAAAGTATGGATGTGTCACCCAAGACAGAAAAACAACTGAAAATAGCTTTCTCTGCATCACATAGCACTGTCATGCAAAACAAGTGTTATTTTTCTCTCACTTTTCAGATAACTGTTTAAAAGAACTGTCTTTAATGAAACCATCCTTAATTGTTTGTGGGTAGGAGCCATTAGGTACAGTGTTGTAGTGCATGATTAGTGATGGGGTCTGTGAAACCAGTCATTAGATATAAGCACCCTAACATGTCTTTCACTTTGTCTATCAATAAATAAATGCTAGTGCTGCAGTTCACAAGGAAAGGCTGTTTAGGCCATGGGTGGATAAATGTCAAATCTTGTTGCCATGTCAGTGTTCATCTAGAATGTTGGAAAGCTTAGAATCCACTCTATCACACAACACTGCCCGGTACAAAGCCCTTCATTTATAAAGTAATAGTAGGCAGGGAAGCAGAATCCTGTATGCAACCTACTCCAGTATCGACTGTGCTTATCTGTGCTTATCTAGCTGGCATTTTTTTTAGGTACTGGTTCTAAATGGCTTATGGTAAAACTACTTGGCAGAACAAACATGGTTTTTAGTTGCAGTGTTGTTATGAAAGGATTACAAAATATATGCATTATAATTGCAGGGGCAGCCTGTAAATATGACCCAAATTTATTAATTATAACAGGGTTTTATATATATATATATATTATATAATATATCCTATATATATATATATATATATATATATCATATATATATGTTAGCTTGCGTAAGTTCAGGAGGTGTGTAGCAAGGGGGTTTCCAATTTCCTGTCAATTAGTTCCTATTTACTATTTTAGCCATGATCACTTGCACCTTTTGCTGTCTAGCGTTTCGTTTTTTTGTAGCACACGCTCAGACGCCGTCTTTTCGTCTTCTCCGCTAATCTACACTTCGTTGCCTTTCACTGGAGGTCAATTCTCTGCGCAGCACTACCAAGATATTATCAAATATTTTCCTATCTGCTCCAGTGCTGTTTCTCATCATTCAGCTTCCCCATTAGGCTGCAGGAGCTCCAGCGTTAGTCTTTCCTGCTCTTTCCAGCCTCCAGCCTAGCAACAGCACCGTTCAAACAGCAGCTTCATTTCTCATCTCGTCCGCGTCTTTATTAGACAAACTGGCCCTCCACTAAAATCTCTAAAGTTCCTTCAACAGACATTGACATTCCCGTCGTCAGCGTTTGCCTTGCCATTGCTCCTCTAGTTAATCCACCATAAAAATCTGTCAGCTGAACATTCCTTTACTTTTCGCTTGCAATTAAGCACCCCTCCTCCGCTCCCAGAGCCAGCAAAAATTACTGTTCCTTCATGGGAACTTCTATTGGCGACGTTCAATGTTTTAGGGACCTGTCCATTCAGTTTCGTGCTCCGTTTCGCCATGTGGCGGCTTGTGCTTTTGACTCGTCACAACAAGATTCAACAACACTGCTGTTTTGCAACTTTTCCACCAGCGCTTCTCAGTTCATGGCTACCACGGCAACGCCCTCATTGCGTGACTGCGGGGAGTGGCAAGTAACCATGATGACCAGGCAGCTTAATCTGCACTGCGAACTCCGTACCTCAGTACTGCAATCTTCTGGCTTGCTTGCCACTGGGCTTTTACAACCTGCGAGGGCTCGTTCAACTCGTCAAATTGTGACATCTAAATACCGCGTTAACGTATTCATATATGACTCAGCAATCCTATTCCTCCCAAATGTTACAGCATTAATACTTGGTTTGAGATGTGGTACGAGACTGGAAATCTGTCTTGATCATGAGTTAAGGTTTTCCACTATTAAGAGAATAACTGGCGTTGTGAAACCCAAATCTCTGAATGTGAGTTTTCCTTTTCCATTTCAAGCAGACATGATAATAGCAAACCACTGATCGATCCTGTATTAACTAACACATAGAAAGGCGGCATCTCATCTTTACCCTCATTTCTAGAACATGGGGCGCAAAGGAGCCGTGCTTCCCCAGTAGCCAATTCATGTTCGTTCAGTCCAGCAGCCACATCAGCCCTCAGTTCCAGCTCTTCTTCTGCCTCTACTTTCGGTATCCAAGTTCGGTCAGTTGGTCCCATTTGATTCCACAACCCATCCAGAATCCTCAGCTTCTCCAGATGCTATTTAACTGAAACCTACTCTCCGTAACCCCCTTCAATCTGCTCAGCATTACATGTCTGCAGCCTTCCACCTTGTTCAAGCTCCTATTCTACAGCCTGCTCAGCGTCTTCAATCCCCTGAGCCCAGATTCGAATAATCATAGCCCTTGAATCAAAACCTGGCTCTCATGGTCCATGCTAGGGATCCTCTCCAACTCCCTCCAGTCTCTCCATATTCAACATTCTGTCTGACCCTCTGTGGGATTCTTAAGAGCTTTCCCCCTGCCTCACCTTCTCGTCTGTCTATATCAAAATATATTCTCCATTTGCTAATTTCCACTCTTCTGAAAAGCCACTTCTCCCCCTACAATGATTTACCCATGGAGATCAGCTGCCTCTCGGCCACCTTCCATGCTTACTCCATCACTTGGCTGCATACCTCAGGACGGATCAATTCAGCTCGGTCAGTCCACTCACACGTCAAGTATCAAGTTCCCTATCCCCCTTTTCAAGGCATCTTCACAGCAGGAACCCCCCCCCCCCCCCTCCCCCCTCAGACCATCTGTTCATTGATTCATCTCACTCCTATCATCACTCGCCTCGTCTCAAGCAGACCTCTCTCCATTAGTCCACCCTTGCCCCCCAAGCAGGCCTCCTTCCTGTCCACCCTCGCCTCGTGAGTAGGACTCCCTCCTCAACTCCACCCTCTCCTCCAGAGCAGGCCTCCCTCCTAGCCTCCTTGCATGGCTCTCTTCTCTCCACCCTCTCCTCCAGAGCAGGCCCACCCCCCCTCAACTCTCCCCTTTCCCCCCCAGCCTGATCACGAAGGTGGGGGAACTGGTCCTCCTCTGCAGTGGATTCCTACATTCATTCATCCTTCCCTGATATAGTTGCTGCTCCTTCTAAAAATGTTAGAATCATCTCTACTCTTCGGAAAGGCTGCTTCTCCCCCTGCGAGGATCTACTCATGGAGACCATCTGCCTCACAGCCTTCTTGGCTTTCTCAGAAGCTCCGAATTCACAGTTCCCTCAGCTTCTTGCTTCCCCTTGGTGGATATTCGTTTATGTGACCTCTCTTCTATTTCCAACTCCTATTTTCTTATTCGGCTGCACACTTCAAAGACAGACCAACTCTGGTGCAGTCAAATCATTCAGCTTTCAAGAACCAAGCTTGCTCTCTGCCGTTTCAGCAATGTCAAGGTATCTCTCATGCAGGAAACTCTGCCCCCCCCCGGACCCTCTATTTATCAATTCTTCCAGATCCATCGTCACTTGTCTCTGGTTCTCAACCCACCTCTCCACCCTTCTCTCCAGGACAGGCCTCCCTCCTCAGCTATTTACCCCATTCCTTCCATATCGGTGCAGCCACCTCCGCTGCAAGGGCCAGCATCAATCAGAGCCTGATCAAGACCATGGGTCACTGGTCCTGTTCTGCAGTGGATTCTTATGTTCATTCATCTCTCTCCAACATAGTTGCAGCCCATTCCAAAATTGCTAGAATGCCTGAAGTGGTGGCTACCTGTCTGCCGGAGCCACTAGAAGTTTTCCCCTAATTAGCTTCAAGGGGTTTTTTCCTCTCCACTGAGCAGCAGGTATACACATAGTCATATCCTACTAAATTTACTAACCATTCTCCTGTTTGTCCCGTTTGTCCTTCTAGTCTTTTGTTTATGTTATGCGCTGGCATGTGCTCTTTTGTTTGTCTCACGGTGTGGGTGATTTGGTGGAGTGCTGGGGGTCCATCCTTTGGGGGGCAAGTGATCTCACTTCCCCGACCTCAGGGCATGGCTTCAGCTAACCCTTGACCTTCAGGGGGGTTCTCACCGTGTGAGTCAGAGCGGACCCCTGGCCACACTCTGTTCTTTCGTAGCTCCTGCGCTTATCTTGCCTCACTCAAGGTGGTTCTATACTCTGTCACAGTTCGGGATGTGGCTACTCATGCTCGAGTCCCATACTAAACTCTATGCCTTTTTCTTATCTCAGGTCTCAGGCAGTGTGAAGTCTCGGCCAATTGGGCGTTTAACGAGCGCCCCTTTACAGAAGTCTCAGATGCTGGGTACCTCTCCCTCTCTATCTCCTTTCGTGTCCCAGTCTTCCGGGACCATCTTCCTCTGAGGGGCGGCTCCACGAGTCATAACCCTCATATATGTTTTCGGTTGCTAGGTCCTTCGGCCCTGAGCATGTCGGCATCGCCGCCCTCATTAAGTGATCACTTTCTATCCTAGCTTCCATGTACCAACTTCGCTGGTCTGCTACTAGAGTGGGCCTCGCCTGCTCTTCTATCCTAGGTCCGGTCCTTTCTAGTCGGCACTCTGTCCTACTAACCGCTCCCTTCTGCTTCTTCTGCCCTATCTCTACCCCTATCTCTACCCCCAGCTCACGCCTCATGAAATATATATATATATATATATATATATATATATATATATATATATATATATATATATATAATACGTACAAATGCTTTAGGCCCTTGTCTTGTTTATGTTAACTCAATCATGCCAGAACATCTGCAGGATGGCAGGTCACAGATACAAAGTGTTCACATAAGTAAATAGCAGGTTCCACTCTGCTGTGAAAATAGAGTAACTATTTGTTTTAATTACACAGTGAATGACATTTTGAATCATAGGGTCATCTCTAATGCCGATTCCTATAAATGATTAATGTTAAGCAGAGGAAAGGTTAAAGTACCCAATAGATTTTTCAGTAGTGTATTACAGTACCTACAGTGTTTAATGTACTGTAAGAGCAGCATGTATACAGCCTGAGATATAACAAATCAAGGTTACAGAGGAAACACTGCATGTGGAAATATGATAAATCCATCCTCACAAGATCAGATTCTAATTAGATAAGATTCAGATTGAGAATTCTGTTTCCCAGTAACAAACTGTGCAAAGAACCCTGTACAATATTTACGACAGGGGACTGACTGCTGAATGTATGTTTGGATTTGGCTTTTTGCTGAAGTAAATGACTGCTACTTTATCCATGACCAGCGTAAGCCTCTTGCCAGGCATGATAAAGATGCACACATGTATCCTAAGTCAAGGTTGTGGTCTGATCCCCTTAGTGGTGGGAGGCAATGGGAAAGGATTCACAAGCATATCACACACACAGAGCCTAAATGGCCAGTGCAGAGATAGTGGCCACAGGAAAGCAAGTATTATTATTTACTGAAATAAGTGAATAACAGAGAGAAAATTGTAACTTGTTCTAATTGTATTTGAACTTTGCAACAGTTTCAATTTTTTTTTATTTTATTTTATTTTTTTATCTGCCAGGTTAAGAAGTAACTTTGAGAAGTTTTTTTTTTTCTGAGATGTTGACAGAGGGGTCATGGAAAGGGTCATGTGGTGGCTGATGTAACTCAAGCCTCATGCTTTAATGGACAAACATAAATCTAACTACAGTATCTGGAAATAACTGGGTATGTTTCCGTTATTCTACAGCTGTTGATAAACTTGAATGACAACTGGAAATATGGTAAAACTATTAGAATCTTAGTGAAGTAGACACACGCTTCAGAAAGTGCCTTCTTCAGTAAAATGCAATTCCCTGAAGAAGGCTCTGACTCAACTCCTACAGTTTTCCCTTAGAATCCTGATTGTGGTTAAGATTGAGGTTATGGATCTAGCTCTGTGTTCCTCACAATGTGTTCAGGATGTGGAATTATATAACAATCATGTGAAGCCCGATTAGATGCTTATTTCAGTAATCACAATAACGGCACATTTAGAAAGGCATGGGGTACAACAAGTACATTGCATTGTCTTCCTTTAGACCAAACCTTTCTATTTCATTGATACGCATCAAATGTTTTTTTTTTTGTTTTGTTTTTTACACTTTGTACTATACATCATGTTCCATATCAAAGACTAAACATCTATACAAAAGACACAATAATACATTATTATTTATAAAATTTAGTGTAATGGCACATTGACTAGACTATGTCAGTCCCTTTCCCATGTGTGCCACATTTATGAACTGGAGAAAGTATGGAATGTTGTTTTTTTTTCTAGTTTAGATTAGGGGTTTTCAATCATTTTTTTTAAACTGTACCCCTTCTGTCTGGAGTTTTCAGCTCAAGTACCCCTTTACAATTTTCACTTGACTGAATGGTACTAAAGTTTCAATAAAAGGCAGAATATTCTGATTAACACATTTCTATTTAATATATAATTGATCTCACAACAGTTTGGGACTGACAAACTACTGGTTTAGGACAGAATACCAAACAGCATGTATGTTTAATTACATGTCTCTGGATGCACAGAATTAAAAGATAGTATTCAAGAATATCTTTGGAAACATTTATATTCACTTTCTATTCAGCAGTCTGTATAAATAATACAAAATAGTCTGCACTGTAAATGTTTATCATGTTACCATTTACTTCCCATCATAGCATAATTATGTGCGCCATTTAAAATGTTTACAATATCAAAACATTATCTTCAAGATAAAACTATAATAACTAACATTGATAAAGTTTTTATTAAAGCTAACATAAAAGTATCCAAAGGGATTTGGTAGACGGCACCTTCTGTACTTATGTGCTTTCTTTCCATTTCGGTTTAACACCAGTTTCTTAAAAGTCAGTTGTATTGCTACAGTGTCAAGGGTGGTGCTTGTGAAGTTTCGAGTTAGTCAAATAAATCTTTTGTCAACTGAGGCAGTTTTAAATTTTGGACGTAAACGTACACCGCCAGGTGTACGTTTATAAAACATAACCATTTTGACATATCTGTATTGCACTGTTACTGGGACAATAACTTCCAAGTTTGGAGTTTTTTAGTCAAACTGCTCAAACAGCAGCAGTTTGCTGTTAAGGGAACGCTTCGTTAAAGTTTGTGGCAGCCATTTCGACATTAAAATATATCGCAGAAACTTCTGCTTCTTAAACTTGATGCAGGTTTGGATGCTGATGATATATGCTAAGTGTCAGATCAATCGCTTTACTGGTTCCCAAGAAGAAGATTTCGAAAGGTTTCTAAAAAAATGCATCAAACAGCCATTTTCGTTTCTGGTCAACACAGTTTTTTAAATGTCAGTTGTATTGATACAGTTTCAGGGAAGATGCTTGTGAAGTTTGGAGTTAGTCAAGTAAATCGTTTGTCAACTGACGCAGGTTTAAATTTAAAATGTAAACGTACACCCGGCGGCCATCTTGTTTTATAAAACATAATCATTTTGAGATATTTGTATTCCATTGTTACTGGGACAATAACTACCAAGTTTGGAATTTGTTGGACAAATGGTTTTCAAACAGCAGCAGTTTATTGTTCGAGGTGAGTTTCGATAAGATTTGTGGCACCATTTTGACATTAAAATTTATCACAGCGACTTCTGCTCAGCAAACTTGATGCGGGTTTGGATGCTGATGATATATGATAAGTTTCAGATCAATCGCTTCACCGTAATCATGTAATCCTTGATGTGCTGAGGGTTTATATACAGACTGAGCAGTTTATTATATTTGCAACAGAGTCATGAACCTGCATTTCAATAAACTTATCTCTGCACAGGCCCATTTACTGGTGTGTTGCCAGCAACCTTGATAACAACACTTTTAAACATATTTGTTTCAGCAATCCTGGAAATCGTTCTTAGTTAACTAATACAAATACCAATAGACACATACTTACATGCTGGATAGTCCATTGAGTCCTGAAAAGACATCGCTTGGAAACGATTTCAACTTTGTCTGCTTAATTAACCTGAAAAAAAAGAACATGTCATAAAATGCACCCGAACTCAAGTACAAGTTGAATTTTTTCATTTTTTAGTTGATAGCGATATTCCCAAATTGTTTACGTTCCTAATTTAGTTAAGCGCTAACACCCTGATCTCGGGGCATCAGCATTTGCAGTTAACCGCATTAGCAACACGTACTGATCAAGGGGTGATTGTGATTACATCCACCAGTTTTATTATTGTGAGTTTACAATACATTTTAATTCAGGAGTAAGTCTCTTACCCTTACATTGTCTCGTTTACAGAAAACATAGTGTTTGATATTGCACTGACATGCACTGTATCCGAGATTTAAAGTGAGTGAATTTACTACCTCAGCCCAGATAGGAAAGCTGGCTGAATAGAAAAAAAAAGAAAATAACTACCCAATCCTAAATACAATAATAGATATATAGAAAAGCTAAATATATAGACTTAAATGTGAAATAAAAAACAACTGACTTTTTGTGCACGTTACAGAGATAAGATCACATCCCCCTATGGGCCAGCGGTTAAGGACATTTACATTTAATAAGACCTCATGGGATTTTCCACCAAGGCAGGGTGCTTTGTGGGTGTATGTGTGTGAGTGCGTACAGGGTGAGAGGGTTGGGGAGACTGCATTAGTAACTGAAAAGTTGCGTAAGGTTTAATTTGAGAGATTCGAGAATGGAGCTGGATAATGTCCATGATGAGCTTCTTCCCAAGGGACACTGGTCCTGGAGGAAGTGAAGATCTAGAGTCCTGCTTTCCAAGCACGTTTAACAGGGCCCAAGAAAACCCATCTCGGTACCACTTGCTCTCTTTGGACTTTTAACCGACCCATTGAAAGCATTCCTGTAGAATAGGTTATCCAACAGTTGAATCAGTCAGCGTGCTTAGAAAAACTTGGTTACAAAGACCGATGATTTCCTGGTGTTACCCTTTTTGTATTCTGCAGAGTGACTTACAACAATGTTCACCTGAAAGATGGTTACAAAGAGGTTAAGTGACTTGCTCAAAGTCACATAACGAGCCAGTGGCTGAGCTGGGATTTGAACCAGGTACCTCCTGGTTATAAGCCTGTTTCTTTAACCACTGGACTACTCAGCCTCACAGTTGTGTATGCAAAATGTATAATTACCCAGTAATACTATGTTTGCAGCCTATTTTCCCTATTTGATTGTAACTTGTGGCATCCTAGTTCATAATAGGCTGGCTGGTTTATGGAGTTCACCGTTTGCAAATGATTGGTCAGTAACCTCATGGTTTCCCAATGAATAACCTGCCTGCTTTGCAATCTCATTACAATGAATGTGTGTTTGTCTGAAGGATGCAGAAACATGATGTTTTTCTGAAACCCATGTCACTATTGTTAGTTAATTATCAACACCCAGATGCAAGTATTAAATGACTCTCCCGTCCAAATGTTCAGATACTGTGTTGCTTAAGCCACATCTTTTGCCTAGTTGAGCTCTGATTGACAGTTGTTTTCGGGTACTGTACCTTCCTTCTAAACAATGTAATATTTATCCCAGGCTGAGGTTCCCAGTCCCGTGTGCAGTGGGGATCTTACCCACTTGATATAGTATGAAGGCATTAGGTGGTAAACAGAATTACCCCTAGCTGTACTTTGTCATTGGCTCAGCTTTGACACCAGGACCTTTATTCTTTTCAGCTATTACAAAAGCCAAGACAAGATGTTCTGTAATGCTTTAATGTGGAAATGTCCCAATTCAGAGTGTTTCAATGGAACACTTTTTCTAAAAATAAATATCCAAACTGCAATAATTCTAAAACCACATAAAAGGTTATATAAAAGCACAAAGTTATAAATCAGTGAGATACAGGTCATAGAACGTCCCATGGCGTAACTTTGAGGAACAATTTATAAAACAACAAAGGAACTTTGTTTTTTTTAAAGTTTTTTTGTATTTATTAATTATCTCAAGAGCCAATTGAAGTGAAATATAATTTTGTTCTTGTTTTGAAACTGCAGTTCATTGTTACTTAAAGTACAGTGGTGGTGATAACTCAGAAAAGTGCCATCATTCACAACAATGCACACACAGGAGCCCAGTGTGGCTTATTATTATTTGTAAGAAGGGAAAAACCAAGCTCATTTTGATAGCTGGGATGTCACAAAAAGAAATGCAAGTTTGTATAAATCAGGTACTAAAAGTAATTGTCTCTACAAAGGCACAAATTGTTCAAAATGCAATCTGAAAAATCCCTAAAATATAAACTATACTGAAACCAAACTGCACATAGCTAGAGAGCTATATATTATGCAAGCACTTAAATTTCTCCACACAGCCCCCCCCCCCCCCCCCCCTTTTTTTTTAGTTTAACTTTACATTTGATTTCTTTAGTTCTTTAGTTTGGTTCCAGTGCTTCCTCTTGCATTAACAGTTGTAAAGAACTGTAACGTAACCCTGACATTGCTCGTGTGACAGTGCAAACAAAAAGGCATTCATTTTTCTTGCTCCATTTTCTTGGAATAAACTTCAGGAAGAACTGAAACTTACTGTCTTGAGTTCAAAGAAAAAAAGAACTGACAATAATGTAGGTGAGATAGGTTTTACTAAATGGAAAAGAAAAAAATGATGTTACAAAGCTTCAAATAAACAGCGCAAGCGATTAACAGATCAGATCTTGCATGTTGTTTTTTGCTAGTTGTGTAACAGCAGCAGTTGTGCAGACCAAACAAAGTGCTTATTTGAAAGAGTCAAATTATTTTGACACCATCTAACGAGAAAAGGCTGTTAAAGTGCTCCAGCATTAAATTACAAATTGGTCCGTAGCCTAATGTCATCCAGTCTGCTCTTGAATTGTATTTCATCAGCTATTTGTGCATCAAATACTGATGAACAAACTGGCAATAACGTTTAATGTTAAGATTCCTGGTTGAAAACCCATGTTTTTAAGAACATTGTTCTTAAGTATGGTACCAATAGTGAATACAATAAATACAGTAGGTGTGGAATTGTAGCAAATACTTCACTGTGATTGGTTGATTGCTGATGTGATTTCTAATATGATATAGTAATAAGAAGAGAAGAACTTTGGCATTAAGATACAGGTTTCTTTCTCTTAAGATACTGTGGCAAGATGGCTGTGTGGTACCGTCAGACCCGGAAGAAACACACAGGGATTTACGGGTTAAATGAGCCACTGCTCTCAAGATTTATGAAATAATAACACTTTTAAATAATAAACAAAACAAACTGGCTCGATGGCCAAAATAACCAAACACAAACAGACACAATACAAGCACCTTCAGGATGGTAGGAAAACAGATGAGCAGCACAGCTTCCAGTAACAGTTTATTAAAAAAAAAAAAAAAAAAACACCGTAACTCACAGCATACTTGATCATGTACACTCTATTTAGGAACTTTTGTTAGGTTTATTTTTTTTTTTTTTTTTAAGATAGATTTTCTGTGAATTACTATAAAAGTACTTAGAAAAAAAGGAAATTGCTTCTTCTCTCAGATTATAATGATGAAATCTGAAAATGCATTAGGCTATGAACTGTTGCTGTTAACTTTAAAAAGTTCCATAAAAAAGTAACCAATCTGGAAGTGTCAATTTTCCAGCAGGACAATGCAACACCACACAGTGCTAGGATTACAATTGCAAGACTTCACAATGTCAAGGTCTTGCCCTGGCCAGCTATTTGTCTTTACCAGAGTCCAATTGAACATCTGTTGGACCAAATCGGCAGCGCCATCGACAGGAGGCAACCATGACCAGCCAACCTTCGCCAGCTGGCTGCAGCTGCACAGGAAGAGTAGCATGATTTTTTTTATCTGTGTTTTGTTTGACGTCTATGTTTAAAATATTTGATTACATAAAACCACACACCTGTGAAAATCCAAAAAAAAGCTGACCTCAGTACTGGTGCAACTGAAATGGAAGGACACACATCTGTTTAATTATTGTATAAGCCTTCTGTCTAAGTTCAAAGTTTTGAACTCTGGCAGTGAATCTTATGTATGTGCACTTTAATTAGTCTCTTCATGTCCCTCAAGCTCGTTTCCTTGACATGTTTGGCAATAGCCTCATAAAGTGAATAAAGGCAAATATTAAGGAGGCCAAGGACCCTTCTTCCCTATTGCCAATAGATACTTAAAAGAGCCAGCTTGCATCCTGCTTTACCAATGAAGGCATACTTCCAGCTGAACATTTTAAAATTCTACAGAGTATTCTTAACTCTATGACATGTCTGTTTCAACAGTGGAAAGCACCAGGATACAACTTGGGTAACACTTTACATTAAGTGTCTCTAATTACTGTGCAATTACATAGTAGTTACAGTACACCTACACATAATTACAATGTTATATGCATAGTTACAATGTACTTTATGTGTATTTTTCATGCATGGAAAATCTTAATTCAAAACTTAATCCTAAACCCCCTAACCCTAACTCCCCTAACTCTAACCCCCTAATCCTAACCCTTTTCTGATACACTTGCATGCTTACATATAAGGTGCAAAAAGATTTAAACCTTAAGTACATTGTAATTATGCAACAGCACACATGTACTGCTATGCAACTACTATGTAAATACACTATACTTAGACACTTAATGTTACCCTGATTTCAGCTTTGCAGAACTGAAAAGAGGGAAGTTATTTTTGTTCAATCTAGATAGAGTTTATTCCTGTGCATTTAAAAATGTAAAATGAAATCCTCATGTAGAGATATTTTGGCACACATTCTCCAAAGAGATATTGATGTTTAGGATATTCTGGCATCACAGCTAACAGTACAGTACAACTTTCTTAATCATTCATTTTGTAAAGGCCATTTTTTCCCCAGATTTAAACACCTGAACAGGTTTGTGGGCATTGCAGATATATTTTAAAAACTAGTTTGATAATGCGAAAGGCCAAAAAAAAGAACTTATTGAAGCATTCTGTCAAAATGATTGTTTTGGAAATCTACTAAAATCTAAATATATATATATTTTTTTTTATCACCAAAGTACATAGAGTCCGTGCATCTAAGTAATCTTCTTTTGATCGCTGTACTGTATCCTCCCATGAGTTAATGAATAGACCAAGCCTGGGGAATTGCTTTGGTGTGTTTTAGCATTGGGTGACACGTAAAAACAACTAAGTGTGTCTTAAATCATATTTTTCCATTAGGCAGTGCCCATTAGATAGAAGCTGGGATTATTAAAGTTACTAGACAGTACCTGATCTTGCCTTCATGGTACTTCACTTGAAAGGCTATTTTGTTACTTTTTTGAGATATTTTACGCTTTGGAGTAACTTAATCTGTGGAGTATAAAGCGTTTTAACTTTATTAAAATTGTGTGTGTGTTTGTAGGGGAGAGTGTGGTACAAATCAGTTTTTTGGCCAATACATTTTAGAGTGAGTATAATCAGAGATATTGATACCTGGATAATGGCATCTGCTGAGAAATAATAATAATAATAATAATAATAATAATAATAATAATAATAATAATAATATAATAATAATAATAATAATAATAATAAATATCAGGGGCTTGTTTCTATTGACTCAAATTATAATCAACTTCATCAGCATTTTAACTGAAACAGTAGCGATACATTTAGTGAAATTCCAACTTCCTTAAGTGGGGACAAACAGTTCTTAATGTAGGTCTGTGTATACTCTTTCGATTTCAATTAGCATGCAGAGGTATTTTCTCATTAGTGAACAACTTTACAATTCATTCAGATACAGTACTTACACATGTGTGGTGTTGCTTGGAATGTCCCAGGACATCTCGTGCACTGCAGTATCAAGGCAGGAAAAAATCCTTGTGGTCCCATTCACTGAGCATTGATGGCAATCAGTATGTGCTCCCAAAATCAGCAGCAGCAGGTAAGACCAGACCAAGTGCATGATGTGCTTCTCAAAGAAATCCCAGATTCGTGTACACCTAAATTCAACTTTTCTGAAAGAACAGGCACTAAAAACCAGGCGATATGTTATTCTACTTCAAGAGACTATAAATAGGATCTCATCTGGCTAGAGCTGCTCTGCAGATTGGTTAGCTAAACTCACACAGAGATTAGTTATACAGCTAGGATTGACTAGAGTACTGTAAACAAGCCCCATTGCTGACCTTGAAAAAAAGTTTGCTGATAACACCAGATGTGGTTATTTTCTTCTTCTTGATATTTAGTTCACAGTTTAAATAACAAGTGATGTTGATACTGTTGATTTAATCATTCAATCTTTATTTCAAATATAGCACCTTTCGCTATAAATAGGTAACAATCGGTAAATAATTTGGAGAAATATTAAAAGATAATAAATGCCACTTCAAATTACACACAGTAAAGTAGTTAAAGTCATGTTAATTACTACTTTCCAAAAAAATACAAGTAGTGTAAAATGGGGGATAAAATGCTCCCTTTAAAATACTTACTCCAAATTATATAAAAAAATGCTTTCAATCTTAATTTAAAATCAACACGAGAGGGTGTCTCCCTTTAATTGATATTGCTACATGTTTTGGCAAAGCAGTTTGTATATCTGATTTCTCTGCTTTCTAAATTTAGATAGGAAGGAACATAATGTAAAAACCAATAGGAAAACTGGGGTTCACCTTTACACTAGTTTTAGTTCACTGTCTTGCTCTTCTTGTTAGAATTTAACCATAGCTGAGATCCTGTTGTGCATTAATGTTTAGAAAGCATTACATCTGTCTCAGGACCATATTTTCAAAGTGTCTTCCATTCTTTAATTATCCCCTATTTTTTAAAAGAGAAACAAAATCATGTTGTTATATAACTTAGTTGTTCGCTTTTAGTTTTGTAAAATAGGCTGTTTGACAAATAGGAGAAATTAAAAAAAAAATAGGAAAAAATAGGAGTTAATTAAAGATTGGAATAAATGCTTTGAAAATATGACCCTTAGCAGTCAACTAATTTAAAGGGTTCTCATTCAAAATGTCTGTCCCACTTTACATTGTGAGCACAACAGCCTCCGTGAACTGTCACATCTTCTCCCAACGTTTGTAAGTTTGTAACTCCTAGCTTAGATTGTGATTGGGTAAACCCTTTTTAAAAAAAAAAAAATTCTTAAATTACTATTTGTGTATGTAAGTAATGATTCTCTCACACAAAATATCAAGTGTTAAAAGGGAATTTAGATTCATATTTTAGACATACAGTTGATTAAAGTAACATTATTTTATGCGTTTGGGTTGAATTTATGTGAACAAATCTTCTTACAAGATTACTTTTATTTTCATATTCATACTAGATTTGAAATGGACCCCAGTATAGATTTATTTGACATTTAAAATACAATTTAGCTAGAATGAATAATGCAAGAAGATTAATACAATTTCAACACAATGTACAGGTTCCTGAAACTTTTTTTTTTGGGGGGGGGGGGGGGGGGGGGGGGGGGGTGGTTATCGGCTGATCTAGAATAAGATTAATGAGGCTTAAGGTACACAGAGTATAAAAAAAGATTACTAGTATGACAGGTGTTACAAGCAGTTGTAGCTAAGGGGGCATGATGATGGGATTTTGTTTATAGTGCTGGCAAATTATCAATGCATAATAAAATTGCAGAAACAGAGAAGTAAAGACATTGAAAACTAGTTTAACACTGCTTACTCATTCTGAAAGCACGCAGGCTGACATGAGGGAAGCATACTTGAAGTGTTATAATTGGTAGAATCTGTTTCTGTTTTGTTTACATATAAAAAATAATGGCAAAAACCATAAGCATGTCAATCCAATATTCACCAGAATCAAAAATGTAAGCCAACATCAATGTTTTAAAATGAAGTGTTCACTTCTGTTATGTTCCAGCATGGAACTGTTTTGAGTATCAGTAAGATGATTGAGATTTGCACCCCCCTAAACTATCCCAATAGCGCATGTCATACCAAGCTGTTATAAATATCTATTAGTCAAAACACATTTTGCAACCTCCAAACTGAAGTGTCAAACTATGTACATTTGTAACAGGCCAGTTAATATGTTATACCTCTCTATAAGACAGTGGCAAAGAGTTGTTTTTATTATGTTATGTGTTATTACAGTATAAAGATAAGCTGATACTAATGTTAAAGTGGTACCAAACATCATTAAATGGCAAATTACATTTAAGAGAAAAGAGTAAAGTGCTGCACACAGGCAATAAAAAAATGCATTATAAATATCATATGGGAGATACTGAAATTGGAGAAGGAATCTATGAAAAAGACCTAGGAGTTTTTGTTGACTCAGAAATGTCTTCATCTAGACAGTCTGGGGAAGCTATAAAAAAAAAAAAAAAAATGCTCGGCTACATTGTGAAAAGTGTTGAATTTAAATCAAGGGAAGTAATGTTAAAACTGTACAATGCATTAGTAAGACTTCATCTTGAATATTGTGTGCAATTCTGGTCACCTCTCTACAAAAAGGATATTGCTGCTCTAGAAGAGTGCAAACAAGAGCGAACAGAATTATTCCGGGTTTAAAAGGCATATCATATGCAGACAGGCTAAAAGAATTGAATCTATTCAGTCTTGAACAAAGAAGACTCAATGCAGCAAACTGATTCAAGCATTCAAAATTCTAAAAGATATTGACAATGTCGACCCAGGGGACTTTTTCGACCTGAAAAAAGAAACAAGGACCAGGGGACACAAATGGAGATTAGACAAAGGATCATTCAGAATAGAAAATAGCCAGTACTTTTTCTTTTTTTTAACACAAAGAATTGAGGGTCTGGAACCAACTCCCCAGTAATGTTGTTGAAGCTGACACCCTGGGATCCTTCAAGAAGCTACTAACAACCAAACAAGCAAGATGAGCCAAACTTTCTTATGTTCTTATATTGACTTTCTTACATGGCTGTAAATTATGAGGTTAATAAAACCAGAATTTTTTAAAACTCAAATAACATTTTACAACTGCTTTTACTATTAAAGCTGCACTTCTACAAAGATATGTTACAGAGAAAAAAAAAAAAAAAAAAAAAAAACTTTAGATTTATCTTGATATCTACATTTACAACTATGCTGTATATTTCTTTGAACCATAAAAGCCACTAAATTGACGAAAATCTTATAAGATATAAACCTTAAACTGTTTTAAACTTTCCCAATGCCCTTTTCGGTGGGGTTACACAGTAACATACTTTTAATCAATAAAGTTGCAGCACCTTCAGAAATACAGTAAGTAGCTTGTAAAACTAGACACAACGATAGGTAAAAGAAATGTAAGCAATAAATGCAGTGTTTTAGTAAATTATAGCTAAACAAAACCAGTTGAAGCATAATAACTCTGATCCTATTACTTTGATAGGATAACAAAAACATGCATTACATGCAAGTTCAATCCTGTGATAGCCTAACTAAATTACACTTCTTGTTGAAAACATGTATTTTTATGAGACATGAGCATTAAAAGGGAGCAAACTCTATTTTAGAAAAACAAGTTATTTTAAACTCTTTGAACTGTCTCCCAGAAACCACACATGGAAGTACAGCACCCCACACATGCTGTGGTGCCCAGAAGTATTGGTACCCTCCTGATGAATAAAACAAATGTTTCTTTTCCTTACGTTAATGCTAATAAATACAAGAACATATGAATCAATAAGTAATGGCTTGCATTCTGCATCTTTTTAAGGAGAAACACACAAGGTGCTTATACCTATGGGCACCACTGTGTAAGTCATATGCACTCTTTTGCCTCTGGGCCATAATGTGGACTAGGATCAAAATTCAGAAAGGAGGCTATGATATGTCTCCAATTACTTTGGGTGAAAACTGAAGAGGCGCTATGACATACACCGGGATTTAACTTTGGAATAACTCCTATATATTAAAGGGTAAATCGCTTCAAATGTAAATTGATGGATTTGTGTACATTTCCCTTACCCTCTGTATTACATTCGGAGCGGATCTGCATTCTGTTGCTCCAATGCCACGTTGTACATCCTCTATCAGTTTTTACCTGGTTTTAAGCTTATTTGGATATTTCTAGTTGGCCTTCAGATTTTAAGTGCTTTCTCACCATGTGAACATGACTTTTCAACTCTGCTGGCCATAGTATACAGCAAGTGGGGCCAACAGAGTTGAAAGGTCACATTGTCACATGATTTGAATAGAATGAGGAAGTATATGGAGCCTAGAGGGAAATATCCAAGCAAGCCCAAAGCCAGGTAAGGAAAGATATTGAGGAAATATGTTAGAATAATAATGCAAACTCAATACTGGAGTAACAGAACGCACAACCACCAAGATGATTAGAACAGAATCATAACAAGGTTAAGAAAAAGGTTTTTAAAAAAGCCTTGGAAGCTACTTTAGATTAATGGAAGTAGTTTTCCTTCATTTTTCATTTCATGAACTTTGTCTTTTGTTTCCTCATTCACTGCTTCAAGGCATCTTTCAGCAAAATCTAATAGTGTCTTTTCTTGAATCAAAAGCTGGCAGTTGCTCATACTTCTTTGGAACTACAATGGAAAGCTCAGAAAATTAGTGCTGTCGATATTATGGTGTTTCTATCCACTCTGTGCTGGAGAACTACTTTGGCTGGTGTCTTTTTTAAACTGTATGTAGCCAAGATTTTCCAGTACCTATAACAATTACCTCAGCAGGGCTCTGAGCTGAAAGAGAACCCAACGAACACAAGGCTTGTGGTATTCATTCCAAAGGGCTGTAAGAGTGTGCAACAGAAGGCGCCTTACCCGTTTTTCCTGTGTAGACCACACGGGGATACAACTGTACTAGTCTGGAGAAGGACCACCTAAGGACTACTTCCCTGTTCCCTGGAATATAAGGATTACAAATACAATTACACCACAGTCTGGTGGAAAAACCTTGTAAAGAAACACGGGACACTTACCTGCTGGAATATGCCAATGCCAGCTCTACCCTTTGTCAGCAGTCGGTGGAGGAACTGTGGACTGCACGTGACTTTGCTTAAAGCAATATATACTGAACTTGCCACGAGGTCAGCTTGGGCAAGTGAATAGAGAGGGTTGAAGAAGTGAATTTAACGGGCAGGGTTTCTTTTATTTTATTATTTTCAATGCAAGGGTGTTGACTTGAAAATAATTCTTTCAGCAATAAAAGTCCCCTATTTTCAACCCGAATTTCTGTCTACTTGTGTCACCTTTCATACTGACTGTTGGCTACCATAATCAAATTCGAAACTTATCGTTCACTATATATATACAGAAACCAAAACACGCTTGCTGACAGTGGAGTCTTGGTGCTCAGTTTATTTATTAAATAATACAAACAAAAGATTTAAATAAAACACACAACTGAAAATAAAGGGCGTTTTGGCCAAAGAAACAGACACACACAAGACCGACGTGGACGAACCAAACAAGTATCGTGCGAATCCTCTCGCACGAGTATCATTTGTTATATTTTTAAATAATTCTCCTCTCTCTCATCCGTTCTCCACCCATGAACACACAACCCTGAGTGATTGAAAACATGCTGTTTTTATGCAGCTGTACTGAGACTCGATTGCTAATCAATCATTCAATTGGAGTCTCGGTACAACTGCATGTGAATTAAATGTAATTTCCCGTGCTCACATATTACATTTTACCTGCATGTGAAGTGCTGTGCAATCCTCGTGCCTAAATATAAATATACATTTTAAACACTTGTGCTCATAACCCTTATTTATATCCTGTGTATTTTATACATAAACACCAACATTAACACACTACATACAACGTAAAACACTTGAACATAAAGAGGCAGGACACTCCGCCACATATGCCCCCCCTTGTGCGCAGCACACCTGGCCTTAATGGCCACCTCTCTCCCCTCAGTCCCAAAGTCCCGGTCGTAATCCTGGCCCAGGAACAGGGGCAGCAACGGGCCAAAGGTGGCGGCCACTTGGGAGGTCCTCCTCCCACCCCAACAGCTGTAGTAGCCAGGCCGACTGTACACAGGCCGGCTCCCCCGGCCTTCGGCAATCCTGGCCATCACCCGGCTGTCTGTGGGGGTGGTCTCCTGTAGTTGGCAGCTCCCCCTTTGTGGGGCTCCGGCCACCAAATTCCCTGCAGTGAAATTGCTTTGGGGGGGGGGTCTCTTGATCCATTCTCCCCCTTCTTCATAGCCGGCAGCTCCTCCTTGTGGGGCTTTGGCCACAGTATTTCCTGCGGTAAAGCAGAACTGACACTAACCCCAGGCAAAGCAGTTCCGGTGACCCCAGGAGACGGCGGCAGCTGCGAACCTTTGGGAGGCATCGCATCACCTGGGGTTCCCTACCGCTCCACATCGCCTGGAGCTGCCTGTCGCTCCGCATCGCCTGGGGTCACCGGAAATGCTTCACCAGGGGTCGCCATCAGCTCTGCTTGGCTGCAGGGGTCAGTGTGCCCGGAGCCCCACCAGAGGGAGCTGCCGGCTATGAATGAGGGAGAGGTCAGGAGACTACCTTTCTCAGCATCCTTTCCGCTGCCAGGACTGCCCCAACTGAATGAGTCAGCCTGGAAGCTGTCAACAGGTCTGCTGACAGCATTTCCCCTGACAGTTTCCGCTGCCAGGGGTGCAATGGGACAGAGCAGCTTTCCCGCTGCAGGAGTGGACCACCATGCTGTCAACCATGCCACTACCGGCAGGGGAGCTGACAGCATTTTCAGCCATGGGCCCAGTGAAGCCTCCCTTCCCGGCCCAAGACTTTGTCCTAAATTATTTTAATGAAGGCAATACACACCACATTTAAAAAGGTACTGAAAACCACCAATAATTAATGGCATGTTATGCCAGTATAAATATATAACATATTCCATTGTTATCCCTTCTTTAATGCCTAGGAGGCAAATAAATGTAGGCCTACACTAACCTTTCACATTTCTATCCTCCTCTGCAGCCAAGCTGCCGGACTTCCTCTTCTCATGCAGAATGCTTTCTCCACTTTTTTTGGATTGGTGCATAATGAAATCCGACAGTTTTTCGTTGTCTGCATTTTCTTTGTAATCTTTCCTCTGTTCCTTCCATTTCACTCTTCCACAAACACTAACAAACTTTTGTACGTTACACACTTCACAGTGAGGAGCACACCACCAAGAAACGGCACAATCTTACTGGAATTTGAGCCTGAGCTTTGTGAACAATAAAACTACATGTAAAATGGCAGCGGGGTTGGTATTGTATGCATGCCTTCATTTTTCATGTAGTTTTAATGTTTAGCCACGAAAATGAATCCTCATACAGTACTATAACAAGCAACACTGTGCGTTGATAGATAAACGTACAGACATTACAGAATAAAACTACAGTATGAAGAACTGAAGATGGAGAGCAGCGCAGTGAAGACGAGAAGAGAGTCTAGAATGTGCAAGTACGGTAAATGCAGTGACCGTGCCTGGACTTTTCTTTAACTGATTAAAATCTTGTCAGAAAACTAAGAGTTAAAGTATGTAGCTAACCATCTATCTGTTGTAATTGCAGCGATCTCAGTTCCCGCAGGCAGGTGCATCACACAGGGCATGGCAATCTACAAAGGCAGAGGACCCCATTAAAGCATAGCGCCAATACCGCTGTGCAAAGGAGCCGGCTCTTTTGTACAGAGGTATCGGTGCTATGCTTTAGTGCGAGAGGTCCCGGGTTCGCGCCTGCCCTCCGCCTGTGTGTGGATCACCCGCCTGTGTGATGCACCTGCCTGCGGGATGCACCTGCCTGCGGGAACCTAGATCACTACATTTGTATTAGAAGTGAGATGCAGGTACCCTGGCACGCACTTGTCTGACAGTAGCCTGGTGAGCAAGTCCGGGGCAGACTTGAGGCTGGCAGGGGAGAGTGTAGCGTGCATGGGGGAAGGCAGCAGCAGGGCTAGTAGGTGACGTAATCACATACAAAGACATAAGCCTGATATACGCTCCCTGCAAAGGAGCCAACTCTTGTCAGCGATATGCTTTAGTGCGAGAGGTCCCAGGTTCGCGCCCCCCCTACGCATGTGTGTGGATCGCCCGCCCTCTGTGATGCGCCTGCCTGCAGGAACCTAGATCACTACATAATCATACCAATATTAACATCCAATATCATATAGATATATAGATATAGATATATATATATATATATATAGTTATATATATATAATATATATATATATAATATATATATATATTATAAGTGTATAACCGTTTGGGTTCAGCAGGATTTAAAATAATTAAATATCCTATGGTCTGGTTACATATTCTTTTTTTTTAAAATTTATTTAGTCGTCACCAATTATTTTTATCAGCCCACTGCTACCACGCCTACACTGACATCGGGAGGGGCAAAGACGAACACATGCTGTCCTCTGAAGTGTGTGCTGTCAGCCGCCCGCTTCTTTACACACTGCTGACTCACCATGCAGCCACCCAGATCTGGGAAGCTTACAAGTGCCCAGCTAGACCACGGCCAATTGAGCGCTGCCCCCTGGGAGCTCCCGTCCTCAATTGCAAAGAAATTGCCTGGACTTGAACAGGCAACGTTCAGAATATAGGGCCCATCCTGCACTCCGAGTGGAACGCCTTTACTGGATGTGCCACTCGGGAGCCCATTACATATTAATTCTGACTATATGGCGTAGTTATTTGCATTTGTTACAATGTTTATGTAACTACTGATTTCTGAATGTATGTACTGCTTCATTTACAGACATGCAGTGATGTCATTAGGAAGAAAACTGTTGCAGAACGTTGAAGGATCTCAGACAATGGAAAAATCCCTAAAATTGATTAATTGGCTTAACAAAAAAAAATATATATATATATTTGAAGAGAAAAATAAAATGCAAACTTTGCCATCAGGCAATGAAGCTTAAAAAAAAGAGAACACAAAGGATAATTTTGTTTTGCATTATTATACATTACTTTTGGTATTACTGCAATACATTTTTTTACTGCAACTAGACAGCTATCTTTGTTTATTGTAAAGCAAATACATAAAACTTTACCAGCTGTATTTTAAACAAACGCTTCTAGGTTGTGTTCACTATATTTATTTTCAAAATGTAAGAGAAACGTAGCTCAAGAGAAGGTGTGTGCTTGACCCCCCATGCCGAGATGAGGTATTGCACCTAGATATTGAGATTTGTGGTCTTGACCTCAACCAGTGTCAGTAGTTTAGTCTTACAGTTTGCTAGTTTTAAAGTCTACACAAGGATTTACTTATTTACAATGAATGTAATAGAAATTCTTTTCACTTACATATCTAGTGATAATGCTAATACCCTGTGATAATGTGATAAAGCATGTTACTTGTGTACTTTTTCTTTTTTTTAAGATAGAAAGGCTGTTTGAAAGTATCTTTGTTTCCTTATGGACATGAAAAATAAAAATATGCTGTTATGCATGTCTGTTATGGCTACTGTTTATTGATATGTTATACAAGCACATCGTCTGACACTTTGGGGGTTGCAAAATGCTTTACAACTGTCCTGTAGATAGTTAAACAATATTTCTTGGCATGTTATACATGTAAGTAGTTTGACACTAGTTAGGAGGTTGCAAAATGTTTTCTAACTATCTAATAGATAGTTATAACAGCTTGGTATGCTGTGAAATATTTGGACCTTTTAGGGGGGTGCAAATCTCAATCATTTTACTGATACTCAAAACAGTTCCATGCTGGAACACAACAGAAGTGAACATTTCTATTAGCTTTCTGCTAGCATACAATGTGACATTATACTTAATGTATAGAAAAGCCATGACCATGATATTCTATTTATATTACACTCTAAATATGCTTTATAAAGGTTTATTATAACATTTTAACAACAGCACAAGCTGAGTACTGCTGGCATTTTACATCTTTTAACGCATGAACTGAACTGAAAATATGAGACCCCTGAGCTTTGGTGCATTATGGATAAATACGCATTTGTAAATGTTACAATAGTGTTCTATAATGCCTTATTGATACATTATGCAACATTTATTAAGCACCTATAATGTATCAATAAACTTTATAAATGTCTTCTTGTGTTACAAAAGCATTATGTAGGATGTATTTAAAAAGCATTTGTAGATACTGCTAATAAGATGTATACGTTGTTCTATAATGCTTTAATACAGTATCGCTCATGCATTACTCATTTATAAAGTGTCAATGAAGTATTTATAAACGACACATTCATATAAAGTGTTACCGTAATTGGTGAAGTCTGGGGCATGGAAGCACCCACCAACCGAGTAGCTACTATCTGTGACAGACGTTTGCATTCGCAGAAAATGAAAGAACGTAATAATGTTCCCAATGGTACCCCTGTTATTCCCTAGTTAAAACTTAGGAATTAAGTAATTGCATAGAGTTTCACCCGGTTTCAATTAATAATAACAACAAGCACTGACTATATGGCATGGTTATTTGCATTTTTGTTAGAATGTTTACTGTTATACTGGATTTTATCTACTGATTTCTGAATGCTTGTACTGCATCATGTGACAATTGCCTCTTGTAAAGGACATGTGTTAAATTCCATTGATGTCTCATCTGTCAAAAGAGGCTTCTTTAAAAAGTTAATATACACATATTAACCTTTTAAAAATAATAATAGAGAACACATCATTAAAACAAAGGTGGGTGACTGAGCTGCTTATTCTTATCTATAATAATAATAATAATAATAATAATAATATAATAATAATAATAATAATAATAATAATATGCAAGACTGGATTTTATGTAAAATGAAAACTGACAACTAAGGCCTTTTAGAATACATTTTTACTAGCTCTTGTACTTTATTACTTGGTGATATTGATTGTAAAATCCCCTCATTTGCCCTGTTTTATTCTTTGGAGTGCTAAAATAAAATCTCTCAGGACTCCCCCTCAGGCAAATGGACACAATTTATAATTTGTAAAAGTATGTAAAGGCAGCTGGACCCCTTGCTCTGTGGGCAGATGTTTTTTTTTTTTTTACTCAATTATTTGTGCAGTTGGTCATACTTAAGAGTTTCATTCCTAGTAACATCTGATATCTCCTCCAAGGGCAACTCCATGAACTATTTGTTTTTTCTGCATTCCAAAGATGAGACAGAACTTACTTGACTCTCCCCTTTCTAACTCCAGTAACCACCCACGTCTCTTTCTGCTGTTTTTATTTTTATTTCACACACAGAAATATCTATTTCTAGGCATGTACAGGTTAGACAGATCTTAATGTGTGACTGCATTATTTTACTAATTACAGAAATAAAAGAAATGAAAACCAAAAAACTTAACTCCCACACAGAGTACTAACTAAACTGTTTTCTTGAACTTGAGTAAAATTTACCGATTAAACAAAACCCTTGTAAACAAAGAAAAGTTTTTTTTTTTTAAATGTACACAAAAAGTTTAAAAGATTAAAAAATATTTTATTTTCAGGAAGTTTCGGGCAAAAGCCCTTCTTCAGCTGTTTAAAAAGAAAAGTAAACACAGTGGAGTAAACTTGTTGTTGTTTTAGAATTGTAATTATAGACAGATTCTGTGGATGGTGTCATGATTATTGTAATAGAATGTTCATTCCCAGAGGTTCCAAAATTACTAGTTTGAAGATAAACTCTCATTCCCTTTTTTTCCGAGCAACATTTTTTCCACAGCACTGATTGATCACACAGACTGCGATGTCTTCAGCAGTGTGATCATCACTATTGAAGTGATGGCCTACTGGAAATGCAGCGGTGTTAATGCGAATGCCTCTTAACTGTTCTACAAACCGGTCTGCTAAACGCTTTTTAGTTTCCCCAATATACAATTTGTTGCATTTCTTGCAGATAATGCAGTAGACTATTCCTTTAGAGATATATGTAAAATGTTCATGAATGTTGAATGAATATTTAATGCCTCTAATCTCTGTTTCAGAATATATTTACAGGTACTACATTGTGGTCTATTTCATGGACATGTGCCTTTCAAAGGTTCTCCAGAAGGACAAGTAGCACTGTGTACCACATATGATCTTGTCCGGAAAGCCACAATTTCCTAAAAACACACATGTTTCCTCGCTTTTGCCAAAGAAATCTTGAGTCTTGAAACTAAATATTCTGCAGCATTTAATCCTTTATATCATTCTGAAATGATTTCCTCCCAAAATTGTAAATCTGGTGACTCTGTATCAGTCTTTAAACTTTTTGTGTACATTTTTAGTATATAGTGTTATTTTTTTGTAAGCCTGTTTTGGATATAGTTAAAATATCGTTTTGATTACAGTGCTCATGGTGTGTCCCATTTTGATTCAATCTCATGTTAGAGAAGGTTTTATTGGAGCCAATGAGACCTGATGTTAAGAGGGCTGGACAGTTTTTCAATAACTCTTGAGTAAAGGTAGTACTGCTGTAAAAAAAAAAAAAACAGTTACGTGCAGTAAACATGAAGATTGATACAAAAAAAGGAATAACTGTTATGCCAGTGATAAAACATGTAGTACTGTACAATTATTCATCAAATGGTAAACTTTTACAGTTGTCCTAACTCATTTTTTTGCTTTTTAAAAAGCAGATTCCATAATTATTTTAGAACCGAATGGTTCTTGATTATTTTTTTTTTTTTTGGTGTATTATTTTGTTTTTCTGATGGCTCATAACCCAGGCATGTTATTTCTCTTGATCTGACACAAGTCCCTTAAAACGTTTACAAATGTAGAGTGCCATCTTGTGTTGACAGTGGAAATAGCAGTTTACCAGCAAAGCTGCTCTTGGTAACCTTATTCCAATATAAGGTCCTGACCTCAAAGGCAGCTGATTTTTGAGATCCAAGAGATTCAAAGCTGATGCTGAGGTGCATGCTGGAGTAACTGGATCCTGTACTCCCCGTGATTAAAAAATAAAATAAAATACTAAATATAGAATCAACTTCACTTGAACTTAAAATATTAGGATGTTCATATTTGCTTGTCTGTTGAACAGTTAACTGGGTGCCTCTTATATTTGTATTTTTTATTTGATAAATTGGTTCTCAGTACCGTAAATATTTTAGCATATTTATATGAAATCACTTGCACCAGTATTATATCTGTCTCCAGCCATTTGAAAATTAAAATAAATAGCGTGTAGTATGCAGGAAATAATAAAGAAAGAAATGCTTAAACATAAACAACTGATGCTTGCAACCATGTCAACTTGTCTGCCAGGCCAGATGTTCTCATGTTTACCAAGGTTCAGAAGCTGAAGAAGGATTACATATTTATAATATGCTTCCATTGGTGGACCACTGACTTGTAACATTCTTGGTATGTAACTATAATGATAAAGAAAATGACAGAATAAATTAGGTTTAAGCAAATTCTAGAGTCTGATACAGAGTCAGTTTTTGGGGAGAATCTTGACATTTCAGAATGATTTCAAGGATTAAATGATGCAGAATATTTAGTTTCAAACCTGATTCACAAATTGAATCAGATCAATTCTTTTTTGTTTGGTGCCACTTTTTTCTACACAGACTCGCACAAACTCAATACTCATTCCAGGATGCTTTGTGTGAAGCTCTGGGCCTACAGATTTAACCTGTTGTGTTTTTAAAGTTTCAGGATTCTGTCTTACAGTAACAAGTAACAAGTGTACTGTACCAGCTGTACTGTGATTCTGTCACAGGATGAGCCTAGCTCTTTTAGCACATTGTTTGAGCAGCTGTGAATAACACATGGCAGATGTTTCTTACACATTTTGAAACTTCCGCAGCTTCAATGAAAGTCTTCCAGTTCTTATACAATTCTTTAATTTATTTTAGAGAACTTTGCTGTGAGACAGTGAATAGCGTAAATCTACAAAGTGTATCAGGAAGCACAGACAAAAATTTTGAATCCATAATTCCTTCCAATGATTTTCAATATCATAAAGAGGCACAGATTTCATAATGTCTAAAATACTTTACTCACTGTGGTCCTCGTTACTAATAATGGGTGTGAGACACACAGGCGATGCCACATAACCTATTGAAATGAATAGGAGGGCGATCCTTGCCATTCAGTAATATACAGTAATTACCTTTATTCACTAAACAGTTGAAAAAAAAATCACCATTTCCTATAACAAAGTCATTACATTCAGGGATGATATGGGCCACAGAGGCTTCAGATTTGTGTAGTAAACTGTTTTTTTCATGGGGTAGGCATGAAAAAAATAGCTACTGAGATACATCAGCTACTAGGAACCGGACAAGCGTAGATGGGCCAAATGGCACCCTCTCGTTTGCAAATAAAACCCCTTTCTGTTCTTATAGTCTTATGTCCCATGGAGTGCACTATGAGCACTTGCAGATTTCTTATGCTTTCTACACACTTCAAATGAGCAAATAATAACTGTTTGTTTTCTAACTGGATTGGTATTTTCATATTTCAAGGACAGCGCATGAATGTCCTCAAAGGGAGTCTTCATAAAAACAAAATGTGTTACCTTTTTTGAACATGTTTCTGTTTCATCCTGTTCTAGCTCACAGATAAAGCATTGTAAGAGTAGCTGGATATATATATCTATATATATATATATATATATATATATATATATATATTATATATATATACATATATAATATTCTTGTTTCCTGGTGACTGTGCTGTTACAAGGCCACTCTGTAGTCTAAGAGTGCTTCGTATTCTGAATTTAGTTAATTTTTGGAAGAACAACAACAGACATGGCAGTTACCAGAATGTTTAGCCATTACCATTCAACAGCTATACATGGTGTGAGTAAATACATTCAGAAATAGAGGCACAGTTTCACCATGATCCTTAAAATTGATTTCTAGGCCTTATTTGCAGAATAAGTGCTTGTGACTTTAAAAAAAGGACAACGTTTCCCTTTGGCTCTTGGATAACCTTCTTGCAGAGGACGAGGTCGACGCGGTTGGGATCTGAGCTTCACTTGCTCCCAGAGGGAGACCATTGCATAGCTCTAGTTTACCTCAATGCAGTACAGTCCTAAACACACATCAGCCAGGACTTTCAATTGTGTTGGATCATGTTGACTGGTGGTGAACTAAATCAACTTGAGACCTGCAAACTTATTTCATACAGATTTATGAACTCGAGCCTCAAGAAGCACAGGGTCTAGCCCGCTGTACCATGTAGCCCCTTGCCCTGTTTTCATTTGTATCAGACTCTCACTGTGTACAGTGCATGTGTATTTCTAAAATATATAATATGTTTGCTATAGCAACTCTTCCCCCGCACCCTGTCAGGCAAGATGGGGTGGGGTGGGGTTGGGGTTGGGGCAATCCACGATTTGTCCAAATAATCCAGTGCTTTTAATGATTTCTTGCCTGCCTAATGTACAAAACCAAGAAGCATCTGCAACCTGTTAGCAGAATAAATATTTGTACCTTGACTCTGAATTTTTTTGGATTAATTTGTATACATTGAAAATGATCGATTTAGTGTCTGATTCAATATGTTAGGTAATACATTTATATAGGCACTGAGTAGGTATTCACTGAATTTAACAAAAATAACCTTGTTAAAGGATACACCCCTGTGAAATTCTGCCATTTTCATATTTATCATTTCAAGCTAAATCATGGATTAACATACAATGTTGCTCCAGTACTCTCATTCAATTTAAGTTTAAACAAATAACCTTATAAATACCATTTTTATTTAGTTATTGATGTTTTTTATTGTAACATTATAGTATTATTAATGAAAATTTTACTGTAGCTAAACTAAATTATACTTCATATGAATAACTTTGAGTATGTCTGCCACCTTGATTTGCATTCCTAAATTATTTATATTAATAAATTATGATGGCCAGCTCTTTTTGTCATTACAGGGAAGACCTGCCCCAACAGAACCTTCTCAAACAGAACCTGGATACTCTAATTCATTCTCAGACAAAATAACCTCTAATCTGTGTCCTTCTTGAAACCAAAACCATGTCCCCAATGTGGGATTAAGAGCAACCATGCTTATAGTTATCCTGTGTTGTAAACCGATCAGAGGCCTTCCAGTCAATCCTGGCAATGACAATGAAGAGTAGGTTACCATGTAAACCAACCTGCTGTCTTGCTGTCATCAAAATATAAAGTATAGATATTGGGCATCTGGTAGGCTGTTGAAATGGGTCTCAATTGTTTCCACTTCTCTGTAATTACAGATGATACTGTGTTTCAATTTGGGTAGATTAGCTTTCATAATACTTTGTACTGTTCTTTTCCTCTATAGGTTTACTGCTGTAACCCATAGCAATCTTTAGTAGATAAGTACAGGAAAAGTACAGTGAACGGATTGTATTGTACATATCATGGGAACATTTTTCAATGAGCAATATACTAATTATGTGATTTTTTGAAAATATTTAATGCATGAAAGAGATAATTACCTTTACATGTTTTTGTTATAATTGAATACACTGTTTGTGTAGTATCTCTTACAGAGATAGGATTCTTATAAACCGTGAAGTGATTTGTCATAGTTGAATAATAATAATTTAATAATTACACTGTGTAACACATTGTTTTTCCTGGGTTAGGGTTAGGGTTAGGGTTATATATATCCCCCCTAGCCTTAGTCATCTTCATTTAATAACACCATGTAACAATTTTTTTTATTTATTTATTTTTTTTTTGTTCCTGGGTAGTAAGTGTTATTTCCTAATTGCTTACGCCTCAAAAGTATAGAAAATGGCTATTATTCCCCACAAACTTTGCTTTTGTGACCAGGACAGTGATATTTCAAAATATCACTATTTCCAATGGGAAAACGGGCAAATGTGTGTCTTTTCGTTCACATAAAGTCAGAAAAAAGCAACATATGAATCCAAATTAACATGTATTTATACTAAAGTAATACAAAAATGACTACAAAAGATTTGTAAATACAGTATAATCGTAAATCTCGAAAAACTACTCACTTCTAATCTTTTGTAGTCATTTTTGTATTACTTTAGTATAAATACATGTTAATTTGGATTCACATGTTGTTTTTTTCTGACTTTATGTGAACGAAAAGACACACATTTGTTTACACAAAATTGTTACACGGTGTTATTAAATGAAGATGACTAAGGCTAGGGATATATTGCTCAATAATAATATAAAATGAGCTGGTAATATCTTATAACTATGGTAATTGCTGCCCTGATGGTAGAAAGTATTGAAAAAAAAGCAATTCAGAACCATTGCAAAATTCCACCAGTCCATTCTTCTTTTACCTTAATCTGAAATTGGACAAATGCAGCCCACAATCCCTCTGTCAGCCTCCACTGCAGTGAGCCCTGGAATGTTTATCAGCTGAGTGACATCTTGTCTTTGGATTGTATGAGAGGTTAATCTTTATCAATCAATCTGTGCAGCTGGCAGCCTGGGAATTGTCATGTGAAGATGATCTTACCTGATTCACTGCACAGAAGGGATATTATACAGCCCTGCAGGGCACTTTAAACTGGCTCAGACGTACCATTTCAATCTACAATATGCTCCAGCGCCTTGCTAGATCTTCTCACAGTGGACACTGGCTGCCAGTCAACATGATTCAACACAATTGAGAGTCCTGGGACTGATGTGTGTTCAGGGCTGTACTGCATTAGGATAAACTATGAGGTAATGCAGCTGCTTAACATACAGTGGTACTGATATTAAAAAGGTTGTATGCAATGTATTATTACACCTATGCAACGTCAGATAAAGTTGTCATTCATGAAGCTCACCAACACTTGTACTGTTGAATGGAATATCTATATCTATATCTATATATATATACATACATATATCTATATATCTATCTAGCTAGATCATAGATGAGATATCTATCTATCTATCTATCTATATATATATATATATATATATATATATATATATATATATATATATATATATATATATAGTACCAGTCAAAAGTTTGAGTACACCTGCTTGAAACCAGGTTTTTCATGATTATCTATGCTTTTAACTGTATAAACTTGTCTATAAACACTTAATATTTCATTATATGATACGTGTACTTATATAAGCTGATAATCATAAGTGAATTGCATTCAGAAATTTCATTTTTAAATGAAAATGTAAATCTTGTCAATTTCAATGAAATGATCATCCAAAGCAAGGTGATTTCAGTCTGAAGCCAAAGTCAGTTAAAAGTCTGAAATGTGTATAACACGGTGTTAGAATAATGGCCTATAAGTATAAAAGTGTCTTTGTTAGATGTTCTCTGAGTTAACTAGCATGTTACCTAATTAACCTTTTGTCACCAATTATTGTTAACAGGTAAGGGTCCATGATTACCATAAATACAAGTAGCATAGGCACAAGTTTGTCATTCCTGAATGTAAGAGAGCAGAAAATGACAAAATACGATCAGTTAAGCAAAGAAAAAATTACTTTAAGAAATGAAGGTCAATCTTTAAGACAAATCACAAGAACTTTGCAAGTGTCAGTAACCATCAAATGATTTGAAGAAACTGGCACTCATGAGGACCGAACAAGGTCAGGCAGGCCAAGGGTGACCTCAGAATCAGAGAACAAGTTAATTCGAGTCATAAGTCTGCAAAACCGGCAATTAACTGCCCCTGAAATACAAGCTCAGCTAAATGCTACTAGAAGGACAGATGTTTCAACATCAACTGTTCAGAGGAGATTGCGTGAAGATGGCCTAACTGGAAGAATTGCTGCAAAGAAATCATTGTTAAGAGTGCAGAATAAGAGAAAGAGACTTGCCTGGGCCAAAAAACACAGAAACTGGACGTTTGAGGAGCGGAAGTCGGTCTTATGGACCAATGAGTCAAAATTTGAAATATTTGGGTCCAACCGGCAAGTATTTGTAAGACACAGAGAGGGTGAGCGCATGAGTTCTGCATGTGTGGTTCCCACTATCAAGCATAGAGGAGGCAGTGTCATGGTCTGGGGTTGCTTTTCTGGTGACAGAGTTGGTGATCTTTACAGCGACAGCGAGTGGAAGCGATAGCGAGTGGGAGAAGTACAGGCGTGGAAAAGTACAGAGCAGTTTAGAAGCAGTAAGGAGAAATTGCATCTTGAATTTCTTTAATCAGAAAACAGATGACATTGGGAAACAAAGCAGCAGCTCAAAGTCAAATAGCCGCTTGTGTTTTTCTGATAACAAACAAGCTGAAACTCGGAGCAGCTGATTCAAATTCAGCGCCGTTCTGAGACACAGGTGAGGGGAGGAGCCAACAGCACAGCAGAACAACGCAGTTAAATGAGGCAGTCTTCCCAGCGACAGCGAGTGAGAGAAGTACAGGCGTGGAAAAGTACAGAGCAGTTTAGAAGCAGTTTGAAAGCAGGTTGACGGCTGCAGAAGAAACTAAACTTCAAAAAAAAAAAACCTCAACATGGTCTTCAAGCCAGTAATCTGTGACACCTGCTTGATGTGGGAAATCCTAGAAAACCCAGCGGAGCTAAACCAAGTGTGCGTAAAGTGCCGCACGATCCAGGATTTGCATAAACTAGTAAGCATGCTAGAAATGGAGCTGGAAGAAGTGAGACAGCAACAGGATCTTGAGGAACTGGCACACCCACAATTCATGGAAGTCTGCGTCACCCCTAACAGACTGAAAGCCACCAGGGAGATAGAAGGTCGGAACAGCTGGGTTCAGGTAGGCAGAAGCAGGGAAAAAAACTTTGTCAAACACAACCACCAGAAATCTAAACAACCAACAGATTTGAGTGACTTCAGAATTTTGATGAGCAGAACCATCAACAAGAGAATGAAAGGAACAACATCCAGGACCCCACTGACAGTGGTGACCAGACAGCAAAAAGAAGGGAGGTCATGATTGTTGGGGACTCCATATTGAGAAACACAGCAAGTTCAATTCGCAGTTTGGACCCCCTTACTACAACAGTGTGCTGCCTTCCGGGAGCCTCGGTCAAGCACATCACTGAGAACGTGGACAGGCTCCTAGAACGAACAGGAAAGGACCCGGTAGTAGTCGTCCACATCGGTACAAACAACATTGGAAGAGACAGACCAAAATCCCTGCAAAACAAATTCAGAGAGCTAGGAAGGAAATTAAAAGAGAAAACCAAAACTGTGGTATTTTCTGGTATACTACCGGCACCTTGCAAAGGACCATATGGACAGCTGGAAATAATTAATCAAAACGCATGGCTGAAGACGTGGTGTACACGAGAAGGCTTCACCTATCTTGATCATTGGACCACATTCTACAACGAGGACTATCTGTATAGACGGGACGGACTGCACTTAAATAACAAGGGAACCAGTCTACTTGGAGAAAAAATCCTCGAGCAGGTTCAGAAGCATTTAAACTAGAAAGGAAGGGGGGAGAAATCAACAAAAAAACAGAAGGGAGACCGCATCAAAACAAAAACAACAACTCAGGTAAGACAACCATTAAATGTATTTATCTAAATGCTAGAAGTATCAGAAACAAAATTCTAGAACTTGAAGCTACTGCACTAACAAGTAACTATGATGTGATAGGTGTTACTGAAACTTGGTTGTCTGAGAGTGATGGGGACGAATATAATATTTGTGGGTATACACTGTATAGGAAAGACAGGCAGGACAGAAGAGGAGGAGGGGTAGCGCGATACATAAGAGACAGTCTTGAAGCCCAGGTGTTAAACCTGGACAAAGAAAATAAAGCCGAATCAATATGGGTCAGAATAACGGACAAAAAGTCCCGCACAAAAGATTAATTCTCAAACTGAACGCAGTAGGGATTCAAGGAAACACATGTACATGGATTAGGGAGTGGTTAACATGTAGAAAACAGAAATTACTGATTAGAGGAAAAACCTCAGAATGGAGTGTGGTAACCAGCGGTGTACCACAGGGATCAGTATTAGGTCCTCTGCTATTCCTAATCTACATTAATGATTTAGATTCTGGTATAGTAAGCAAACTTGTTAAATTTGCAGACGACACAAAAGTAGGAGGAGTAGCAAACATTGTTGTAGCAGCAAAGGTCATTCAAAATGATCTAGACAAGATTCAGAACTAGGCAGACACATGGCAAATGACATTTAATAGAGAAAAGTGTAAGGTACTGCACGCAGGAAATAAAAATGTACATTATAAATATCATATGGGAGATACTGAAATTGGAGAAAGAATCTATGAAAAAGACCTTTTTGTTGACTCAGAAATGTCTTCATCTAGACAGTCTGGGGAAGCTATAAAAAAAATGCTCGGCTACATTGTGAAAAGTGTTGAATTTAAATCAAGGGAAGTAATGTTAAAACTGTACAATGCACTAGTAAGACCTCATTTTGAATATTGTGTGCAGTTCTGGTCACCTCTCTATAAAAAAGATATTGCTGCTCTAGAAAGAATGCAAAGAAGAGCGACCAGAATTATTCCGGACTTAAAAGGCATGTCATATGCAGACAGGCTAAAAGAATTGAATCTGTTCAGTCTTGAACAAAGAAGACTACGTGGCGACCTAATTCAAGCATTCAAAATTTTAAAAAGTATTGACAATGTCGACCCAAGAGACTTTTTCAGCCTGAAAAAAGAAACAAGGACCAGGGGTCACAAATGGAGATTAGACAAAGGGGTATTCAGAACAGAAAATAGGAGGCACTTTTTTACACAGAGAATTGTGAGGGTCTGGAATCAACTCCCTAGTAATGTTGTTGAAGCTGACACCCTGGGGTACTACTAACAACCAAACGAGCAAGATGGGCCGAATGGCCTCCTCTCGTTTGTAAACTTTCTTATGTTCTTATGTTCTTAAGTCCATGGCAAGCTCAACCAGCATAGCTATCAAAGCATACTTCAGAGGCATGCCACTCCATCAGGATTACAGCTAGTTGGGCAGTCCTTCATTCTTCAGCAAGACAATGACCCGAAACACACCTCAAAGTTGTGCAAGAACTATCTGGCGAAGAAGGTAAGCAAAGGACAACTCAATCTAATGACCTGGCCTGCCCAGTCTCCAGACCTCAATCCCATAGAACTTGCATGGGATGAACTGGACAGAAGAGTCAAATCAAAGCTACCCACAAGTGCCCTACATCTCTGGGAACTGCTACAGAAGAGCTGGGTAGACACCTCGGGTGATTTCCTGCTGAAACTTGTTAACCAACTACCTCGTGTTTGTGGGTCTGTTATAAAGGCAAAGGGTGGCTATTTTGAGGAATCCAAGATTTAGAGACAATTTTCAATTTTCTTGAACATTGCTTTGATACTCCTTATGTTTTGTTTTGTATATTGTAACATGTGTTTTCATTTTCAAGTATTTACAGAAATGTATACGACGTAAAACATTGCCAATTATGAAAAAAACCTAGTTTCCAGCATGTGTACTCAAACTTTTGACTGGTGTGTGTGTGTGTGTGTGTGTGTGTGTGTGTGTGTGTGTGTGTGTGTATATATATATATATATATATATATATATATATATATATATATATATATATTATATATATAAATAAATCCTGGTCATGAATATTATCAGTCTTAGTTAGGTCTATTTTTTAAAGAAAGTCTTAAGTTGAAACCATGATAGATGTTGCATACTATAACAATGCAAAATCTGTGGTGTAGGGATCATTTTGTGGTCTATGTGTAATTCCTGGTCACTGAAAATTCAGAAAATTAATTTACTTCATCTGTCTGTTTAAACAGACCTAAATTGTTAATCTTCTACATCAGTAATGTAGCCCCTCATCTAGGATTTATTTTACATCATTTCAGTACATTATGCAATATATCTTGTTATATAATACAATATAACCACTTGCTGCAATTTACCTGTTATTTTGCACAAAATATTTTTTGTTGTTGTTGCTGAGCATACAGTAATAGTCTGAACAACAACTTCTGTGGATAACAACAATCACTGTACCAAACCCATCATATAAGATTGGTCAGTGTTGACAATGCATGGCTTTACTTTGTACAAAACCCATGCAAGCAATACACAGATGACAGCCTTTGTGACCTAATCGTCCAGTGGTTAAAGAAAGGGGCTTGTTACCAGGAGGTTCCCAGTTCACTGTGTGTGACCCTGAGCAAGTCACTTAACCTCCTTGTGCTCTGTCCTTTGGATGAGAGGCAAAACAAACAATGTCCTATTTACCTCAAGCATAGTTCACACCCTAGTCTATGTAAGTCGCTTTAGATAAAAGCATCTGCTAAATTACTAATTCATTTTCTTTTGCATCAAGGGTGATTAAACCCGCAGTTTAAAAGCAGTAATGAGAATTTTGCACCAAAAAGGTTTAATGTGACTAATGACTTCTTGACTTTTGTCTGTACACACTCAGTAATTACATGGCAGAGACACTATTATTACACACGTGGCAGTGTAGTTACAATACATTGAAATGTGAATTACTAAATGAAACATGTTTGCTGTTGCTTGCGTCTTTTGTAAGTACACTGCATTTAGACATGAGGTTGTGCATTTATAATGCAATTTCTGTGGAACCACAGATGACATTACTGAGTATCTGAAGTGTAGTTGAAATCACTTACTCAGCTGTATGTTCTTAAACAAAAACATAAGGTATTTAATTGTTTCTGTATTTAATGCACTGGACTCTCTACAGTGACTTATGCTTGTCGTAAGATGCTCAGTCTTTACATCACAGTCTAAAAAGTTTACTATAACATAAAAAAAAAAAAAAAAAAAAAAAACATTAAGCAAAAAAGCATTTACTTTCTCACATAATTAGTCATAGCTTTTTCATTTAGATTCATTGTGGGTACCAACTGAGTTAAATGCTGTGAAATAATTTAATTTAACCCAGTCACATCAATGAATTATTAAAATGAACAGAAACCATCTCCATCAGTATTAAAATAATAATACTTATCATTTAGATTAATTTAAGCTACAGTCACATTTGTGTAGGATGTAGAGTGTAGAGATTTTGCTTTAACCCCTTTCAAGTGGAAAGAACACTGCTGTATTTGCCCTCAGAACCCCTCAGTTGTATTAACTAGTGCTACAGCATGTCATTTGCTTTTGACTTTAAAAATCTTTTATAAACATTCTCTTCGATTAACCTTGCTTTTAAAAGTGAAAATGAACCACTAACCCTCTCTCAAACAGTTGCGGAAAGGTTTAATGAACTGGAAACTAGACTGATCAAAAAATGCAATTAAAAACAAACAAACAAACCAAAAAAAAAAACATTCCTTAAATAATGGTTTACAAATAAGAACTTTTTCTCAGCACCTTTATTTGCAAATATAATATTGTAAATTTTGCTGTATTTAAAAAAAAAAAAAAAAATTACAATCTAAACCTGACCAGTTGGGCCAGTATTTAAGTCGATGAACACACTGTGTAATTGAATACCATGAAAAATGGAAATATATAGTTTGATTGCTGGTGCTCATTGAATTATTGTCTGAGGGCTCACATATCATTCAGCTGACACTTTTGAGGCACTGCAACTAGATTGTCACTTTTTGTCATTGAAGATAACAGATGGCGATTATTTTCCTGTAATGAGTTTAATCAGTATTTTCAAGGGCTTAGCTATCATGTCACAATACAGCCCACAAATAATTAATCACCACGGTGTTTTGTTTACCCGTGGAACCCATAACTCATTCAATAGCAGTGCTGACAGCTATTAACAAATTGATGTCTGAATGATTTTTATTAAAGATGAAAAATAGACAATGCTAACTGGCTCAATTGGAATGAGATGAACATTAGCCAGACAAATCAAATACAGATAGAAAATAAACTTGGTATTTTACAGAAAAAACTATTAGAAATTGTGAATGGTATAAACAGAACCGCAGGCTTTATATTTCACTGTTCTATAATGATAAGGTATGACTTACTTAATTTAGTAAGGTCAAAAAATGATTATTTAAATCACACTTTCTGTAATTTTACCCATTTCATTTCCTTTTTATGTACAATTATATTTACTCACATATTGATTGTCTTTTTAAACTGTGATGTATAACTTAAATGAAGGGGGATTTTCAACTTAATAAGGGGAAGAGGAATAAAAGACTGTTGTACTTCCAATTTATATCCTGTATATTGTAACTAACCCTGTTGTATATGGCTGCATTGCTCTTTTAACACTTACCTGCACACCTATTGTACATTACAGTGTTGCCTCTTTAATTGAGCTGGGGGCCCCCCACAAGATTATTGTAGCTTCACACAGTTGTCAGTTCTGTGCTGGTGTAAATAGACCGCATCACTGCCTAAAGCAGGGGTGCCCAACCTTTTTGCATGGGTGGGCCACATAGACCTAAGGGCAACCTTCCCTGGGCCAAACAAATAAGATATTTCATAAGATTTTAAAACAACCAGAAATATAGGTTCCAGTTTTCAATGTCTGCCAATTTAAAGTCATCTGTATTTATTTATTTGTGTTTATTGGATTGCAAATGCTTGTTTTTGTGCACAGGTATATCTCTTTCAAAATAAAATAAATAAATAAACCAGAGTTAAAATGTCACACAACACACTATACCTGTCAAAAAAAAAAAAAAACAAGCATCAGATTGACAGACAGAAGAAGAAAAAAAAACAGTAAAAAAACACATAGCTCTCTTTTTAATTATTAATAAAGAAAAATATACACGCTACCAGTTTCTCAAAGTTTGGCTCAAACGTTCATCCATAGTACATCATGCAGGTGGTCGTCTGTCAAACCGGACCTTACCAGATTTTTCGCAAATTTTGGAATTGATCGTTGGAAAGCAGGGAATAAGTACAATGGTTATTAAATATGCAACATCGTATGCATTATTTATCAATATTGAGATTTACAATCTTAGCTACAATCTGAATATATATATATATATATATATATATATATATATATATATATATATATATATATATATATATATATATATATATATATACACACAGGCAGATTGTAGCTAAATTGTAAATCTCATATATATTAGCGCGCCAGCCCCGTCCATCTCACCAACCCGCCTCTGGGTTGTAGATTCGATGTGCCGGAGCTGACGGACGGGTTTATAGGCAAAGTTTTTTTTTTTTTTTTTTTTTAATTTGAGAGGCATTGCGAGTTCAATGAGCATATACTTATTTATATAGGGTTGATGAAAACAAACAAAAATGCCTGCCATACCATTGTCAACAGGGTGATAAGGCTGCCATAACCTTTAGTGAAGTTCTGGAAATTTGTGTAAAGTTTATAATCTAGATCACCCAGTCATGAACTTTTGAGACTGTTCCTCTAAAACAGCCGTCCTCAAAGTAATTTGGGCACAAGCATAAATTGGTCTCATTTGGCTGTTTGCGGGCACGCTGACTATCACTGCCTGAGAGAGAGAGAGAGAGAGAGAGAGAGAGAGAGAGAGAGAGAGAGAGAGAGAGAGAGAGAGAGAGAGAGAGAGAGAGTAATTTTAAGAGTTTTAGCGGCAGTTATTCTTGGCTCACTGATAAAGCCAAGATCTCAGGTAGTAATTGTGCGCGCTGCTCTTATTCGTTAAATAATTTACATAAACTACGCAATGCAAATATTTTTAAATAGCATGTTTACACAGATAAGCATGCATAAACTAAAATAAGAGGATAGATAGCTTTGTTTCAATTTGACAAATTTGTCAACACTACTGTTTTAAAGATCGCTCATCTCCAGTTCAATTATTCAGAAAAAGTAGATTTGTAACTAAATATACTCCAGTGTTTCCCTTGTCTGATGAAATTTAAAAAATATATAGAGATAGAAAATTAAATTCTACATACTGAAAGGTATTATTTTTCTCTATAACATTCAGCGAAATTCAGTGCTTACCCGGCATATAAACACTGGACAGCTGTCAGTCAGATCTTTCACTTTCCCATTGGCTACTCACTCGCCTTCAGTTTTCATGCAGAATACCGTGACTAGCCTGTGCTTGCTTACGATTGGACAACTGCGTAGAACCTGGCAGATATGACTCTCCTATTGGTTAACCTTACTGTCAGTACCTGTAACTGAAACAGACACAGGTTATGTCCCACCGAGCTAATTTATGATTGGGCTACCGCAGAGACAATGCAGATATTCAATCGGTTGATCGTAACGCAGAAAAAAAAAAATAAATCGAGTGCGTACAAGCACAGCATAAGCGAGCAACGCTGTCAACAGACTGCTGTGGCGCTTTTGTTGGAAAACGTGTTTACAGCTTTCTTTATTTTCCCACGCTATGACCCGCCAGAAATGTGTTCATGACCCCTAATTTAAGAACAGCTGCCGTGGGCACGATGGCCTGGCTTTGCGTGCACGAATGTGCGGGCGGGCATGACTTTGAGGCCCACTGCACTAAAACATGAATTACTTGGATTCGGAAGCACCTGCCAACCATAATCATGACCTTCATGAGTATAAGTGAGTGGCATAGCAAATTAATCATTCCAGTGCAAGAGAAGGTTAATTATATATCTTAGTTGTTACAATTCTTTTTGTCCAAACCCTATATTGTCCAGTAACTGCACAGCTAAAACAATGCAGTAATGTAATGTATTAATTTGTGTTTCTCAATATGTAATAATCATGTCAAGCTATCCTCTTACTGTACTGCTCAGCATAGCTTTCTATTTTTCATTCAGACACTTTCTTGTATGCAGGAACATAAGGATTCCACACACCAATTACAATGTAGCAACTATGTCATTTTTGACAGTGTTATATAATCCTTACCAACATTTAGATATCTAAGAGTGGCCAAAAAGGAAGAGATTGAAATCTCACTTGTGGAATAATAAGCAGAACAATGCATGGAAAAAAATGTGACATAATATATTCCAATTCTATACCTTATATAGTCATGTATTTTAGTGCTGCTGTATGTTGTGAAATATTAACATAGAATTGTGCATTGGGGGGGGGGGGGGGGGGGGGGGGGGGGGGGGGGGGGGGGGGGGGGGGGGGGGGGGGGGGGGGGGGGGGGGGGGGGGGGGGGGGGTGGGGGGGGGGGGGGGGGGGGGGGGGGGGGGTGGGGGTGGGGGGGGGTTGGGGGGGGGGGTGGGGGGGGGGGCAACTTACATTACCTGGAATTGACACAGCAGAACAATAAAATGTAGACCTTTTCTTATATACCATAGTGTGTTCAAAGCACACGGTGAGGTAATGTGTCCCAATTTTCTGGTATGCTATCTAGATAGAGATTGTGATAAACAGTCTTATAGAGGCAACTGCCTGTTCATTCAGGGTTCTATCAAAGAAACATTCAGCCTGTTTGAACCCCCATTCCCCCCAAAAAAACAATTGCTAATTTGGAAAATAAATCATTGATAACATTTGGATCAACAATCAAAGTGCTGTGCTTCTGTTTCCATAACATACCCATCTATATAGTTCTGTCTGTTTCACAGCAAGGGTGAAATCAGAGAAACCCACAGGTAAAATTTCAGCTTCACAAAAAACAAGCCAGCCTTTTGTAATGTAATGGTTGGTTAGTTTTGAAGCAGTAAGATTAATTTATATCGGATGATTCATTGCTCAGCCAAATCATGCACCAGCCATACACAATAATAGCAGTATTGTATGTACTGTAATGTGATCTGGTATTTAGAAGAGCAAGCCAATTCAGTTATAGTCAATCTTGTTTCTAAAATATAGCAAAATAAGCAGTTTTAATGCTGCATCTAGCTCCTGAGGCTTCTCCAGTATCCAGCCATCTCATTCCATCCCCTGGGTGCTGATTATTATCAGCTTACCCAAGGGGTTGGCTACCAGGAGCAAATTGGATCTCTTCTGCTGGCTCCTAAAATGTTCCTGCAATAAGTGCAGAATATGACAAGAACAGCTGCTTTATCTATTTGTTATAATGTTTAACAAATCACTATCTATCTATCTATCTATCTATCTATCTATCTATCTATCTATCTATCTATCTATCTATCTATCTATCTATCTATCTATCGGGCAACAATTATAGTAATATAGAAACACCTGCTGTAACACTGTCATGGGCTGCTTAACACTCTGTTGGTGTTTGTGTAATAAATGTATTCTAAATGCCTTAGTGGTAACCATGAATATTTCCATTAGAGAAACAGGATGTTAAACTAAGCAGTCACGAGAAATGAATTACCATGTACACATTGGTCCTGTTTTTAACTATCAATTCCTCTTACCTTGGTTTGGTTAATATTTAGTATACTATATTGCACTGTATATATGTCACTGGTTTATTTATGGGTTAGCCATATTATACTGGTCCTGAAAAGCATCCAGTTCACGGTCATTTTATTAACTCAATATAAAAGCACCAGAGACTGAAATGCTTGGAATAAGAACATAAGAACATAAGAAAGTTTACAAACGAGAGGAGGCCATTCGGCCCATCTTGCTCGTTTGGTTGTTAGTAGCTTATTGATCCCAAAATCTCATCAAGCAGCTTCTTGAAGGATCCCAGGGTGTCAGCTTCAACAACATTACTGGGGAGTTGATTCCAGACCCTCACAATTCTCTGTGTAAAAAAGTGTCTCCTATTTTCTGTTCTGAATGCCCCTTTTTCTAAACTCCATTTGTGACCCCTGGTCCTTGTTTCTTTTTTCAGGCTGAAAAAGTCCCTTGCGTCCACACTGTCAATACCTTTTAGAATTTTGAATGCTTGAATTAGGTCGCCACGTAGTCTTCTTTGTTCAAGACTGAACAGATTCAATTCTTTTAGCCTGTCTGCATATGACATGCCTTTTAAGCCCGGAATAATTCTGGTCGCTCTTCTTTGCACTCTTTCTAGAGCAGCAATATCTTTTTTATAGCGAGGTGACCAGAACTGCACACAATATTCAAGATGAGGTCTTACAAGTGCATTGTACAGTTTTAACATTACTTCCCTTGATTTAAATTCAACACTTTTCACAATGTATCCGAGTATCTTGTTAGCCTTTTTTATAGCTTCCCCACATTGCCTAGATGAAGACATTTCTGAGTCAACAAAAACTCCTAGGTCTTTTTCATAGATTCCTTCTCCAATTTCAATATCTCCCATATGATATTTATAATGTACATTTTTATTTCCTGCGTGCAGTACCTTACACTTTTCTCTATTAAATGTCATTTGCCATGTATCTGCCCAGTTCTGAATCTTGTCTAGATCATTTTGAATGACCTTTGCTGCTACAACAGTGTTTGCCACTCCTCCTACTTTTGTGTCGTCTGCAAATTTAACAAGTTTGCTTACTATACCAGAATCTAAATCATTAATGTAGATTAGGAATAGCAGAGGACCTAGTACTGATCCCTGTGGTACACCGCTGGTTACCACACTCCATTCTGAGGTTTTTCCTCTAATCAGAACATAGTAAGGCAAATGTACAAAGCATAGATGATGATAGTTTATCATTGCTGGACTACACACCTCACCCATCCACACTCAACATACAAAGCAGAGAAGGTTGTGTGGGAAGTTTAACTGCAGAAACTGGTTTCAAACAATGAGGGTGGGGGTGGGGGGCTCATTAGGGCAGGTTTGATAATTTAGCACCAGTAGGCTCTCTGGTACTAAACGTTCACAACAGTTTAGCACTGATTTTCACAATGATTTGCACAGCAATATTTGATTTGGCCATTCAGGTTACCCAAAGTATATAAATGGACAAGAAGCAACTGAAATCAAACCTGCACAGAATAAATCATTGTGAGATATATGGAATAAAGCAAAAAGGACAGCTAGATGGATCATAGTGCTATTCACAGAGCAGTTCAAACTGTTTGACAACAATCAGTTTGAAGATAGGCCAGAGTTGTGTGACAAACAAGGCACCTCAGCTACAGTGATTCATGGTGGTATAACTGGGATGCGCTGGACTCGGGTGGTGAAAACCGATGACACCTTGACTGCAGACACGATAGAGCAAACATCAACTGAATCTACAGCGTCAAATACAGGGCAGTGTGAGCCTGTGACAGAGATCGAATGATTCCTGGTGTTAGATCTCCCTCCTGACCTGTGAGGGCACTATGTAAAAGGATCAGAGTACCCTTAATCAAATTGCAATGAAATTTATTTCTTAGGGTAGGTGGAAGTCGGTCTTTTAGGAAGGGGGCTGAGCTACAGCACCCAAGCTCAAGGACTCAGACGGGAGACGGCGTGGCATCCGAGGATTGGAGGAGCGGGTGTGCTCGTTAAACTAGGGGTCACGGGCGAGGGTATAAATAGGGGGCGTAGTGTAAGTGATCTGTTCCTTGGTAAATGGTTAGTGTTTTAACCTACAAGGAGCCTGCTGCCACATTGTGAACCATGAGTTTTGTCTTGTGTTTGTTAGTGTTTGTTAACTGTTGTCTGTCTGCCAGCATTTTGGTTGCAGGTCAAACCCGTGGGATTTTAAAAAACAAAGTGATACACGCCGCTGTACTCACTTCCATCATTTATTATTTACAGGTGTTTGCCATTAGGCTCTGGACATTGCATTTAACTTCAATAAACACCCTTGCACCTGTTCGTAATTGTCTGTGTGATTCTTACCTGCACTGCACTGCACTCACCTGTACCCACCTACCACTTTGCCACAGAGCCCTAGAAAACTCTTTGAATTTTGACTTGCATAGGGAATCCAAAGCTTGATGTTGTTTGTTTCAGTTGCTCCTATAAGTTTTACCTCTGCTGTATATTCTGTGTATGCCTTTGAATGTGTGCCACAAATTGAATCCAACATATTCAGCTCAACTCAGTGCAGTTTTGTTGCACTGCAAGAAAGATTCGGTCATATAGAGGCATTAAAGCAGATATAAAATAGCCACAATAAAAATGCAGGCACAATGAAACAGATGGATTGCTATACTTTGTCAGTGCTCTGCAGTAGTAGAAACACTAAAGGCAGCAGAAGCACCACTGAAATCTAGCATTAGGCTTTCTAGTGACATAATGATGAACTGACATGTTTGAACATAACTGTTTTAGAGAAAGCCAGCTGTCTGTTAAAAAAAAAAATCTGAACACTTATGATTACAACCACTTCCCCTAATAAAATATTTGTTTTCTTTTTTCACTATTATATAAAACTATCAAACTATCAAACTAATGGTCAAATTATTAAATTGAATTCAATAAACCGTGCCAGCAGTATGCGTTCTTGAACATATGGTAAAACTAGACTGAAGTGTAACCCTTTTAGTTACAAGGGACCCAAGAACAAAAAACAAACAAAAAAATATTTTTGCAGTGATTCCTCATGATACTTAAAACACTCAAATGTATTTTAATAAAAAAACAATTGGAACAACTGCTCAAATCCTTGTGTGCCTTAAGGGGTTAAAAGTATTAAAAGAAAGTATTTTCTCTATTGAAATAGGTTGTTGGTAGTTGTTATGTCTCCAAGGTTACTTAAACATTCAATGTCAGCTGCATTTGCATTTGTGTAAAATAATAACTCTTTGCTCTGAATGCAAGCACAGTACAATATAATGATTATTGATGTTTGGAAATGACGTCAGTACTTAGCAGCGTGATATCTGTGCTGTTAAATCATTGGCTAATTTGTAAAAATATGATTTAACATTTAAAATTCTGAATAGCTAGTTTCATAAATGCAATATGGGTCAGATTAACTAAAGGATCACATTTCCAAAAATAAATGTTAATGTTATAAATCCTATAAATAAATAAATAAATAAATAAATAGGTTTACTTAAAAAGGGGATTGAAAAACTGGGAAATGCATTCAATATAGCTAATGGAAAACAGGGTACTATTAGTTTTCCCCTATAGCATATAACACACATATGGTACAGTTTAATTAAAAAAGACTTAAAATAAGTAATTGTCGAAACATTTTTTTCCTCATAAATCCAGCTGATGAATTCCATGATTGAATAAATCAACTGATTTTATTAAATTGTCCTTGCTAGTAAATTGCTTCCTACATTATTAAATAAGTATCACAAAAATCTTTGCTAAATGATCCTGAAATTATCCTATGCACAATTCCTTTCTGCAATAAGTTCCTATCACCACATGGTGGCAAGAATGTTCTTTTCAAGTCAGCCAGCATATCTGGATACATATTTCTGTACTAATATATATATATATATATATATATATATATATATATATATATATATATATATATATATATATATATATATAACCCTTGGGAGGCATTTCCAATTTAGAAATACTTACATCACTAAAACAGTAGCAAGCACGTTGCACACATATTGGTAGCCAGCTGCTACTACTGCATTACATGTATTATTATCTGTCAAAAGAAATTGGAGAAAATACATTAATATTCACAGGCAATTCACACAATCATGAACAGTTCACAGTATGCCCTCTATTGCCTTGGTGATAATGGAACACTGGATTCTCACATGTGGGATGACCTTATCACTCTGCTTGCCTTTTTCTTCAGGCCGCATGAGACCCCTTCACAGCATATCCACTGACACCCCTTCACAGCATATCCACTGACACCCCTCTACACCATATCCACTGACACCCCTCTACACAGACTATCCACTGACACCCCTTCACAGCATATCCACTGACACCCCTCTACACAGACTATCTACTGACACCCCTCTACACAGACTATCCACTGACACCCCTTCACAGCATATCCACTGACACCCCTCTACACAGACTATCCACTGACACCCCTTCACAGAATATCCACTGACACCCCTTCACAGCATATCCACTGACACCCCTCTACACAGACTATCCACTGACACCCCTCTACACAGACTATCCACTGACACCCCTTCACAGAATATCCACTGACACCCCTTCACAGCATATCCACTGACACCCCTTCACAGCATATCCATTGACACCCCTCTACACAGAATATCCACTGACACCCCTTCACAGCATATCCACTGACACCCCTCTACACAACATATCCACTGACACCCCTCTACACAGCATATCCACTGACATCCCTTCACAGCATATCCACTGACACCTCTCTACACAGCATATCCACTGACACCCCTCTACACAACATATCCACTGACTCCTTCCGAAACTGGTTCGGGATGTCACTCTGAAGCCAACAATGACCTTGTCTGGGATGGGAGTCAGTGTTCACATTCAACAATAAGCCGGTCCCTACAGAAAGCTGGCCTGTATGGACGGGTGGCAAGAAAGAAGCAATTCCTCTAAAAGCCTCATCTTAAAGCATGTATAGAGTTTGCGAAAAAGCATGTAGATGATACTGCAGGCATGTGGAAAAAGGTTTTGTGGTCAGACGAGACAAAAATGTAACTTTTCGGTCTAAATTCCAAGCATTATGTCTGGCGCAAGCCCAACAATGCACATCACCCAGTCAACACCATCCCAACTGACAAGCATGATGGTGGAAGCATCATGTTATGGGGATGCTTCTCTTCAGCAGGGACTGGGAAGCTTGTCAGGATAAAGGGAAGAATGGATGGTGCAAAGTACAGGCGAATCCTTGAGGAAAACCTGTTTGAGTCAGCCAAGACTGGGGAGGAAATTCACATTTCAGTAGGAATGAGTTCCTGAACAAGAAGAGAATTAATGTACTTGAGTGGCCCAAACAAAGTCCAGACTTGAATCCAATCGAAAATTTATGGCAAGACTTGAAGATTGCAGTCCAACGACGATCCCCAACAAACTTATCAAAACTGGAGCAATTTTTCCTTGAAGAATGGGCAAAAATGTCACCATCCTACTGTGCAAAGCCAGCAGAGACCTATCCAAAAAGACTCTTAGCAGTAATTGCTGCAAACAGTGCTTCTTCCAAGTGCTGAATTAAGGGGCTGAATACTTATGCAACCAGTAAATTTCATATTGTACATTTTCTTCGCGCCTCTCTGATCAGTCTCCTTCTTGCTCGGTCATCCAGTTTGGAGGAATGGCCTGATCTAAGCAGGGTCTTGGTAGTGCCATGCACCTTCCACTTCTTAATAATCATCTTGACCATGCTCCAAGGGATATTCAAGGCCTTTGATATTTTTATATACCTATCCCCTGATCTGTGCCTTTCAACAACTTTGTCCCGGAATTCTTTTGAAAGCATCTTGGTGCTCATGGGTGAGTCTTTGCTTTGAAATGCACTACCCAGCAGAGGGAACCTACAGGAACTGCTGAATTTATCCTGGAATCATGTGAATCACTATAATTTAACACAGGTGGAGGCCACTTAACTTGGTGTGTGATTCTGAAACCAATTGGTTACACCTGAGCTATTTTAGGATTGCTATTACAAGGGGGGTAGACACTTATCCAACCAAGCTATTTCAGTTTTTATTTTTAATGAATTTTCTACATATTTCTAAAATATTTTTTGCACTTGGAAGTTGTGGGTTAGGATGTGTAGATAAATGAAAAAAAAAAATTATATATATTTGGTTTGGGATTTGGCCCGAACAACTACTTTTGGATACATCCCCCCAAAATGTGTAGTTCTTTAGATAAAATACACGAATCCGGTTTTGAACGTAACTGTTGTATTTAATAACAAGAACACGTTCGATGAACTCTGTCACAGTTCTCAACTCCCTGAATTACTGGTGGCGCACGTACTAACACAACATGCAAACATGCCCCTTTTCATCACACTTTTCATGCAGTAAAGTTATGCAGTAAACCTGTAATATATAGTAACGGCAAACTGTTGTAGACTTTTGTGCTTTGTTGCTTTTTTCTGTCAAACTTGTTCTAGAGATCATACTGAGATAAAAAAAAAAATCCATGTGCAGAAATATATATTTTTTATAACTTTACAAGTGTCAGATGTGCAAGATGTTGTTGAATAATATGCTTTAGTAAATTACATTAAATTAATGTAATGTGCCAATACCAATTGAACCATTTGGGAGCTGCTGTGTTTTATTAAAATATTTTAAAACTATTTTGAAGCCTATTTGATATGTGTTACACACACAGTGCATTTAAATCAACGTGGTTTTTATTTCACAGGGAGATTCAGGTCACTCTTAGCTCTCAGATCACGTGACACAGGTTAAAACGATATTAAAGAGTGCTAGGGAAAGATGCAGCGCTACTTTCTTGTAAAGGTAAAGTAAACAGTTCTGTATTTTGACATTTCTGTTGGTGGGGGGAGGGGGCTAGTGGTAAATTGCGTAAATTTCAAACAAAAATCTTATTCAGGGATATATTTCCATTCGGTAATAAAAATACTATGAAGCTCAAAACTCAAAACTAGATTGTGTGCGTCCCTTGTTAGTAGCTGCTGGTCTGTTTTTCATTCTATACTTTCCTTCAATTTTCTTTACAGTCTTTGTAGATTCGACATTCGGTTCGGTATTCGGATTAATCTTTTGAGATGAATTCAGTATTTGTCCAAATCCCCAAAACTTAGATTCGGTACATCCCATATATATATATATATATATATATATATATATATATATATATATATATATATATATATATATATATACACACACACACACACACACACACACACACACACACACACACACACACAGGTTAATTTGTAAACAAAAAGTTACCAGAAGGAAGATGGATAGCATTTTTTGTTTCTAGACCTAATGTACTTGTTTGGGGACGATAATTCCCCTCCATAGTTAATCATGTGCAGAACACTGCAGTAGAAAAGTATGGCAATCACTTCTAATTAGGCTTAAGGAACTAGTGAAGCACAGCCAGACCAGAATCATTAAGGCAGTGCTATATGGTTCAGGAAAGGATCATTATTTTCTATTATTCAGTGGGGTCATTCGTCTGTATGCCCCGGACACATGCTTAAGGTTAGTGTCACTGGGCCATTGAATTGTAATGATAGCTGAACCAGAGATAGTAACATTGTTTGTATAGTAAAGAGGCTAAAAAGAGAGTTAATGTAGCTTATGGTGTATTAAATTTATTAGGCTAACATAATCCTGACATAATAATAAATCCCTGGTAGTTAAGCCGTGGAACATAAATTTCCATGTCTAATGATGCAAGTGAGACCCAACCTAAGTCTTGCAGAATCTTTACATTTTGAACTTGCAGCTGCTCAAGTTAGCAGCACATTCAGACCTCACCCATTTTTCATTTTTTATTGGCCAGAAGAGAAAAAAAAAACAAACAAAAAACAAACTTGTCTGTCAGTCCGTTGGCAGGGAAATCAATTTTCCATCCCTAAACTCAACTCAAACTTCTGGACCCTAACCTTTAAAAACCCAAAGCCCTAACCATACAGTAATTATCATATTGGTAATTAGAAGCATGTGTTCTGGTATCTACAGCTGTTGCTTTATATGGGCAACGTTATCATATAATCTGCACTGTGCCTCAAGTGAATGTCAAGTATTACCTATTAACAAGAATCAGGCTGTCTTGAAACTTCATTGAAAACAGTTGGTAATTAAACAAAATGGGCAACACAACCGAATCTGTGGTAACACTACATTGTCCCTCTAATTATTGTGTATTTACATAGTAGTTACATAGTAAATACATGTGTACTTACACACAATTACAATGTTATTGTGCATAGTTACAATGTACTTAACGTGTATATCTTTTGACATGATATATGTAAGTATACAGTTGTATCAGAAAAGGATTAAGGTTAAATTTAGAATTAGGGTTATTGGGATTAGGGTTAAATTTAGTGTTAGGGTTAGGATTAGGGTTACACATTAAGTACATTGTAACTATGCATAATAATGTGGTAGTTAGTACACATGTATTTACTAAGTAACTACTGTGTAAAATCACAGTAATAAGAGACACATAATGTAAAGTTTTACCACAAAATGTAATCCAAATCGGATTAAACGTTAATACATGTACTAACTCATAGAACATGACATGAAATAACTTTGGCAAATGCACATGGTGAATGAATTGTATGGTAAGTACATATATTAAATACTGTATTGGCAAACGCCAACTACAGTGTAAGTCAGGGGTGTAAATCGTTTTGAAAATTTGTGTTAAAATGTTTTGAAAGTTTAGCACCAGAGAGCCTACTGCAGCTAAATTACCAAACCCTGCCCTAATCAAGCCCCCTCCCCTCACTCTACACTTTTTGTTTTTAGTTGGTAATTATTATTTTTTTTAACAAAATCTACTCCATACCTAATCACAGCCATATTTGTAATCATGCTTACCGGCTTTATATTTTATAAAAAGGAAATTCTGCCTCATGCCTGTCCACCATGGCAAGACTCATAGCAGCATTTAGATTTCTGTTAGTCATGCATGATCTAAAGTCATTCTTCACAGATTTCATCACAGAAAAGCCTATTTCCCATTCCACTGGATCTGGAGACCCAAGACACAAATTAAACATGTCTACTGGCGCCAGAATTTAATGTTGCTAGCACTATATGAGACACAGTGGCACTAGAATTTCGCATCATAGTTCCAAATTTGCACCCCTGGTTTAAGCACATGTAGTTAATGTACCTGTATTCTGAAGTGTATCCAGTTTATTCCTATTGATCGAGGATGGACCTTGACCAGAGGTCAAAAGTTTCCCACATCCTTGTGTGTCACTTGGTTTAAAGTACCATATCATTTCAATTTGGCGCCGTCTTTGAATTAAAGATGCCCTCCTATTGATGATGCAATCATATACCACCTTTATAATAGAGGCCGCCCTCGAATAAACACCGCTGTCAAGAAACATTAAGGTATTTTTTTTTCTTCCCCTACTAAAAAAAACACACACAGTAAACAAATAAATGCACAACACTGACTATGTAACTACCAGAGGTGGCTTGTCCATACAGGCACATTGCTCGTCGCAACAGCACATTCGTCATGTCATTTCTTTAAGGCGTTTAGAGAGGGAAAGCAGCATTTCTTCAACTGAAACATTATTTAGTGAGCAGAGGCGTCTTGCATTCTTGCAGCACAATAAGAATGTAAGAAAGAACATAGAGATTTTGAAGCGGCTTATTGACATATCTGTTGTTTTATCATGCCAGGAATTGGCTTTTCGTGGTCACCGAGAGAAAGAGGATTCTGTAAACCAAGACAATTTTAGGGAACTATTTAATTATTTTTTTGTCATGACGAGGAGTTAAAGGATTACTGGCAGAAAAATTCAGCAGTTTTTTCAGGTCTGTCTAAAACCATCCAAAACGAACTGATCGACTGCATGGCTGATGAAATAACGTCCTACATTGACCGCCTGATTGAAGAAAGCAACTTCTTTGTGAGACAGACGAAACAACTGACATTTCTAAACTAAGCCAGCTTTTAATTGTGTTACGTTACGTGGATGGGAAAGGCTACCCATGGTAGATTCTTGGGTTTTAAAGATGTCAGCGTAGATCGGAATGCAGTTGAGTTGAAGCAAGTGATGGATTTACAGTTGTTGAAATACGATTACAAAAGGAAACTTGTGTCACAGTCTTGTGACGGTGCTGCGGTCATGGCTGCTGAGCTGGGAGGTCTGAAACCCTTGTTAAAAGAGGCTCCCCAAACTCTGTCTGTGCATTGTTTTGTTCACAGATTAAATCTAGTTCTCGTATAAAGACCGCCCTCTTTTAATCGCCGCAGTCATTTTAATCAATTTAAAATAAACGCTGTGGCACCAAATCGAATCCGGTATTTATGTGACTGTGGCAAAGTGGTTGGTAAGGGGAACAGGTGTAGCGGTGATGCGATGCAGGAGTGACAGGCAGACAACAGTTTCCAGTGAAAAAGGTGCTTTTATTTATAATCCAGGTCTGGTGACCGTTAAATAATAAATCCCCGGCTATACACAACAATGTGTAAAGCGCGGGGATAGCAATAATAGGGCACAGTCCCGAACAAAACAAACACACGGTCACCAGTCCTGGGTGAGTGCAATCGTGCTGGTGGTCAGTGCAAACACAGGTATTTCGTGACGGTGGTGCAGTAGTGATCCGGATCGTGCTGACCCTCGGCGACAGCTCCGGATTTGTGCTTCAACTGTCTGGTGGTGCAAAACACGGACAATTACAAAACAGACAAAACCCAAAACACAATACACAATACGCTCTTCTCTTTCTGCACGAGAGCTCCTCTTCTCTCTGCTGAGCTTTTACCCAAACGAAGGAAAAGATCAGCGTTACCCTGGCCCCTATATGTAATCCCGCATGATATCTAGGTAAACGGTTGCAGCTGCCTTATTACTTGCAGCTGCCTCTCGTTTACCTTTCAAATCAATACGGTCTTACAACAGAGTCGCGCTTCTTTCCAGGCTGACCCACTTCCCTGACCCGGAAACGAACTGTCAGGCCAGCCCTTCCAGATACTTCTCCTCTCGTTCTTTAGCGCCCTCACAGGTCGGGAGGAAGATTCATCACCAGAACTCATCTTTCTGTCACAGTGACTTACTGTAGTTTGTGAAACGCTGCCTGAACCGTGTATTAGTGTAGTTTGTGAAACGCTGCCTGAACCGTGTATTACTGTAGTTTGTGAAACGCTGCCTGAACCGTGTATTACTGTAGTTTGTGAAACGCTGCCTGAACCGTGTATTACTGTAGTTTGTGAAACGCTACCGGAACCGTTTATTACTGTAGTTTGTGAAACGCTGCCTGAACCGTGTATTACTGTAGTTTGTGAAACGCTGCCTGAACCGTGTATTACTGTAGTTTGTGAAACGCTGCCTGAACCGTGTATTACTGTAGTTTGTGAAACGCTGCCTGAACCGTGTATTAGTGTAGTTTGTGAAACGCTGCCTGAACCGTGTATTACTGTAGTTTGTGAAACGCTGCCTGAACCGTGTATTACTGTAGTTTGTGAAACGCTGCCTGAACCGTGTATTACTGTAGTTTGTGAAACGCTGCCTGAACCGTGTATTACTGTAGTTTGTGAAACGCTGCCTGAACCGTGTATTACTGTAGTTTGTGAAACGCTGCCTGAACCGTGTATTACTGTAGTTTGTGAAACGCTGCCTGAACCGTGTATTACTGTAGTTTGTGAAACGCTGCCTGAACCGTGTATTACTGTAGTTTGTGAAACGCTGCCTGAACCGTGTATTAGTGTAGTTTGTGAAACGCTGCCTGAACCGTGTATTCTGCCCCTTGCTTTGTGTGACGGCAGATACATCTGTAGAAACAAAATTTGTTCCTGAGATGAAACAGCTATTTACAGTTACCTAAGATTACAAGCTGTCAGAAACTCCCTTTATGGGCTGCTTTTAACATCAAAAGTTCAATCTGGACGGTGGGTGGATTATGAGGTTGTGAAGAGCTATCATTTTGATTGCTACCCTTCAATGTCAAAAGCCAATAATTATGTTTAATGGTTGAAGAACTCTATTTTATAACATGTGAAATGCACCTCAGCCTTTTACTTTGAAGTGGATGTCAGTATTCTGTTTTGGGTCTTTCATGCTTAATGATCACTGAGAATACATTAAAGGGCCTATTTGATTCACTGCATACACTGTAATACAACATTACTGGTAAAATGTGCAGTTTGCCAGAATTACACTACATGTAACATGCAGTATATGTGACGCTGAGCGCAGTAACTATGCTTTATTATTCAAAAACGTACTTATACTTGTTATTCTTTCTATTATCTTATTGTCTGTTTCTAATTTAATACAGAACATTATTATTTCATGTTTTGGTTCGGAGCGGCTGAACACTCAACCAGATAAATAAAAATTACCTACCATTGATGCATTTGGGTTTTGACCAATTTTGACAATTTTGTCTGTTTTCCTTTTTCAGTCGGCTGAAAACCATTCAGGGAAGGCTGCAGTTTTATTTCCATAGAATTGTGGTTTCATTTCACTGCAGAACAATATGCTACCTTTATACGCACATTATATTACAGTCCACATTTGTGCTGGAAAAGGAAATTATTAACTCGCTCACAGGGTGTACATTAACATTCACTTCATTATAAAATCTCTCCCTGATGTTTTGTCCTACACTGTAGCGCCCAGCATTAATGAAGTAGTTGTAGGTGATGAAATAATTCCATGGAGCTTACCTTCTGCACACTTTCATTCTTTATGTAGAGCTTACAATAACACTTTACAATACACTCAATGTGTAAATCTTTTTGCATGATATATGTAAGTACAAAATTATATTAGAACGGGTTAGCAAAAAAATTACACATTAAGTACATTGCAACTATGCATAATAACATTGTAATTATGTGCAAGTACACAAGTGTTTGCTATATAACTACTATGTCAATAAATAGATACACATAATGTAAAGTGCTACCATGCTTGCACTTTTTTTTTTTTTTTTTTCAATTTTGAAAAATAGACCTGGGACCATTGTAACTTAAATGGTGCTGAATGCCCTACTTTCAGGTAGTCTGCTACACCTGCACTTTCCAGTGCATTTAACCTGTGCAGTGTCCCAGGCAATCCAACAGCGTTAGGGATTAGGAAATAAAGTGGTTTATTAATAGCAGGAAAGGGCTAGAGGAATGGTCACTCTCCTGAACACCTGAAAGTATTTGTTTTTTTTGCTATATTTCAAAACTGCAGACCTACCAAAGTGCATGACAGGTAAGATTTATGGAACGATTTCATAAGCTATAACTGGGAAATAGATAACTGTTTACAATATGCATTGCTTTCTGTTTTGTGTGAATCTTCATTCTACAATAGACCTTTTTTTTTTTTTTTTAAGGAAATATTGGTCAAATTGTTTTCAGGATGCATATATACTTACGTCTATTGCTTTCTATCTGCTTTTTATAATGAGATTGCTTCCATGCTGTCTCCTCTCCAAGCTGACCAGCTAGAGCATCCTCTAAGAAGGCTGTGTTATTTCTTATTTACATTCCAGTAAAACCTTTGAGACAAGAAGCTTGCATTGACAACCTGCCGCTGACAGAATGCCAGCACATATACAATGAAAGATATATTAATTCAACCAAGTTAAATTAATAAAAGATCAATGGGGAATCACATTGCTGTACATTACCAAAGAGGCAGCTTACCTACTATTGATGGTCTCAGTTGAAAGAACTCAATATATGTGATTTGTGTTGCTGTCTGATCTTTCAGACATGTGTGACAGTAAATGTATTTCTCAGTTTTTTTTCTGTGTTGTTTTCAGTGAATACACCCATCTGTATATTGTGCGCCTTCCTATATTTCCTTTTCATTTCCGTAACACTGTGTCTGTAATTACTATGTATTTACATAGTAGTTACTTAGTAAATATATGTATGCTTACACATAATTACAATGTTATTATGCATAGTTACAATGTACTTGTGTAAATCTTGTATTGTATATGTATGTATACTATATACACTATTGTATCTGAAAAGGGTTTAGGGTTAGGGTTAGGGTTACGGTTACAGTTAGGGTTAGGATTAGGGTTATATCATACTCCACTCCAGTACACAACACACATTTGCATAAAAAAAGTTTAAAAAAAAGTTTAAACAAATCTCATAGTTGCAATATTATAGATTACAATACTGTTGCTATGCCGAATTGGGAATTTTGACGGAAATGAAGAGTTTTATAATAGATTATGTACATGTTACACTCTTAGACACACAAGGTTTTTGAGTGAGTAGATATAATTACACAGAACAGAGTAACCAAGTGTTTTATTTAACAGCTATTCGATGCAGCAGCAAATTATTAGGAGTTATAATGACATCAGCACAGGACATAAGCAGCAGAACAGTACATACAGATAGCATGAATCTGCAATGAAAACAGAATATTACTTGAGTCAAGATACACTTTTCCATTTAAGAACTAAAGTTATATATAGTGCTATATACAGTAAAACCTGTCTAATCCAGCATCGTTTGGGACCGAAAATTGTGCCAGTTTATACAGTGTGCTTGATTACAGGTAGGTACTGTAAAATACTGTACCTAAAAAATAGGTATCTATGGCAAACTATTTGAACAATAAAAAATGACAATACATGCAGTAGAATGTCCAGGTATACCATGTAATATAACAATTGTATTTAACTTTTTCCATAATGTGAACAAGGATTTTACTGTAGATGTACCTACGGAACATGTGAATATTCATACTATGTACTTAATTATAAATTTATTAAAAACCACTTGACTCTGTGTCAGAATCATGCAGGATTCCAGAATAGACAGGTTCTGGATTGCAGAGGGGACCACACCATTAATTTCAATAGGGATTTGGTTGAGACACAAAAATGATGTCGACTTGTAGAGAGAGTGGATGAAACTGTATAAAGTCCTTAATACATAGGTCAGTAAAGTGGTTAGGAATGAGATTTGATGAAAGAAATAAAATAAAAACCCTGTCTGAAATTAAATACAAACACACACACACTCACACAATGTCAGTGCAAAGGGAGCTCTGAGAGCAGAGTAGATTACCATCTGTAAATCACAAATCATATAAATATAGCTGAAAGTTAACACACATTCATAAGTCACACATATTTATAATTCAAGCAGAAATACAATAAAATCCTTTACAGTAGTGGTAAATCAGTTTATTCACCAGTTTCACTTAACTCTTTCTGAAACTCTTTCCATACCAGTATAGGTTCCCTTTCAAGTCGAAAATAACCATCAAGGTATGGGATATTGCCGTCAGGCAGTAGCGATTGGCTGAGTTTTATAGCAAAGCTGCCGATAAGCCCGCCCCCCTGGGAGCTTACTATATAGGTTATTAGAGCTTGTCACTGATTGTACTCATTAAGCTTAGGCTTGAGAAGCTGGTTTTTGCCCCTTCTCCGAGTTTATTTCAGTTGCACTCATTATTTGTATTTTTGGTTTATATAATCGTGTATATATTTTTTATATTACATTATATATTCCTTCATGCTTTGCTTCGGCATCGCGTTTTTGTTTACAGTTGAGGTCTTCGTCTTTCCTTATTACTATAATTATTCTTAATTGTTATTGTGTGTTTTTTTGGGTTTTTGTAATATAATATATATATATATATATATTATATATATATATATATATATATATATATATATATATATATATATATATATATATATATATATATATATTGTTTAGGCCACGCGGCCACGCGTGCATTGCAGCCTCGGTCTTGCCTCTGGCTAGACCGCGTGTGTGTGAGTCTGCTCTGCAGCCCCTATATATATATAATCCACTGCGGTGTGTTCCCCCACCCCGTGGTAGCTGTATGGCCTGCCCCTACAGTCACTAAGCACTTGCTGCAGTGTTCCAAATAAATAAATAAATAAATAAATAAATCCCTTTTTTCACCATTAGGAAGACGACCACCAAACACATACTCCCTTATGCACCAAGGTAAGTATTGACCAACATCAGACACTGTACCAGCACTAGTGTCTCCGCTCTGTGGGTCAGCTAATGCTTAGGCGTCTCATGCTACCATCTCAATGCTTGGTACTCACACTCCGCGTGGTGTCAGCGCTTCAGCGCTTGGAACTCGGTGCTCGGCGCTCGGTGCTCGACGCTTGGCGCGTCACTGCTCGACCCTCGGTGCTCAACGCATGCACCTTTGAGGCTTGATGCGTCGGTGCTCGACACTCGACGCACGCACCTTAAGTGCTTAGCGCTCGACGCTTTGGCACCCGACGCTCGGTGCTCGACGCTTCGGCGCTCGACGCTCAACGCTTTGACGCTCGACGCTTCGGCGCTCGACGCTCGGTGCTTCGACCTCAACGCTCGGTGCTCGACTCACTTTCGGCTTTTGTTGAGCCACACTGAACGGAGATGTCAGGCTTTCATTGCTGCGTGACCTGTCAGGCAAAGCTGCCTGCCAGCGATCTGCCCAATGATTGTGTGGCATGTCTCGAGCCAGAGCACGCCGCATCTGCGTTGGTGGATAGGGCTTTTTGCCATCTCTGTGCTGGCTTCCAGGCAAGCACCCTCCGCCTAAGGGCGAAGAAAGCAATGGGTGGGCACTCTCCTTCCTCGGGATCATCCCACACCATTTCTGCCACGCCGTTGTCTATGGCGACGACACCAGGGCGGCTGCAGCTCTCCAGGAGCCCATCCTCCCAGCTAACAGCTGATCAGAGGTACCCCACCAGACGCGCTCGGGAAAGCAGCACCTCCCCTTGTAGGGTATGCCCCCGTCGGGAGTCTAGGTCACACTCCAGGTTGCCTCGACGGAGAGGACGCTCTCGCTCCCCTCTTTGGGACAGGCGATACAGAGACAGGTCGGGGGTGGTGGAGCTAACCTCCAAAATGTCTCAATTTATGGAGGTTATGATGGGGCAGCAGTCCATCCTCATGTCCCTAGCCAATGCGGTGCCCCGAATCCCAGAACAAGCAACTGGGTCCGTCGCCAGCCAGCCAGTGGCTCCTCCACAACCTGCACCAGTCGTCTCCCTTCCAGTGCAACCTCAAAAGGACTGGGATATTGATGCAGTTTCCAGAGACGCATCTGACATCCTGGAAGGGGACAGTATAGAGGCTGAGGTAGCCTCCCAGCACTCTAAGCAGGACACTAAGCTTGAGGTGCTGGATACCGATGACCCGACGTAGTCTGTGGTGGAGAGAGCAAACCGCCACTTGGGCATCGAATGGCCTATGACGGAACTTCCACGGCAATGATTGTTTGACTCACCTTCAGCCCAGCCCCATCAGTCCAGGATGCTTCTGGCATTCCCAGACTTTATTAAGGAGGTGCAGTCCACCTGGGGGGCTCCGGCCTCTGCTCCTGCGACTTCTCGCAAGGCTTCGGCTTTTACCATGCAAGTGGCAAGTTAAGCTGTGTTAGAGTCATTCCCACCGGTGGACTCTGCGTTCTCCGCGTTGGTGAAGACGCCAACATTATCGGGGCTGACAAAAGACATCTGTTAAATGAACAAATGATAATGAATTCTATATGCTGTCCACTGTGGGTAAAGTTTGTCAACAACCTCAGATACAATCTCTTTAACAGAATACTTCTTTCTTTGGCTGTTTAATTTTTCATTAAATAAAACAGTTTTGTCACAGAATTTAAAGTATTTGACGGTAGCCATCTTGCTTTTACAGAGTGACCAATTACCTGCAAAAAAATCTCAAATTAGATAGCAAAAAAAAAAAAAACTCCATCAACCCAACTTTGTCACTTAAAATAATGTGTTTTAGTGGTTTGTAAATGCTACAGAAAAACACAAAATACACTTCTGCAGATTAGCCTCCCCTGTCAGGTACATAGAAGTAGTGGACAAAAAAATGGAAACACCTGGGTAACTGAGGGACACCAAGTGTATTGAAAGCAAGGGCTTCCACACAAGTGTGGCTCATGCGTTAATTAAGCAAATAACATGCCAACATGGACAGGCCTGGTTGCCTATAATTATGGCTAGCATGGCTGCAAGAGGAGACCTCTGTGACTTTGAAAGAGGGGTGATTGTTGGGGCACGCTTGGCAGGAGCGTCAGTGACCAAGACAGCTCAACTTGTTGATGTTTCATGAGCAATTGAGTCTAAGATGATGTCGGCATGGAATTCCGAGGGAAAGACATCATCAGCAAGGGGCAATAGTGGGCGGAAGCGCATACTCCAGGATCGTGATATCAGTGCATTAATTCAAAGTGCAAAGCAAAACAGGCGAGCAGCTTGAAAAATTACTGAAATCCAAGACGTCATTGTATTTATTTTTATTCTGTTCTGCTCAAACAGTGTGTCTGCTCTGTCAGTGACAGGGAAAAAAATAACTCTGTGTCGTCTCAACTCTGCCCCCTGGTGTATCTTTTCAATGGCAACGTTCACAATACCAAAAATACAGAAGTTCTTTCTTTTGCATGTTCCAATAAAATGTATTTACTCAGCTTAACTTAGTGTGTAGTTCAAAGTTATAAATGGGACTACTTTATTAAGAAATACTTTTAAAACGAATCATTTTTTGCCCTAAACATGATTTATGCTTTTTTTTTCTTCAAATCCACTGTTTGAGCTGGATTATAAATGCAATAAGGCTCTTCAGGGGTTGGAGGCACTCAGATACGGACTCCCGTTTGGCCCTTATTGTAGACATATTGTCACATAACTACAACATAACAACCAGCTTAATTACACCATGAGAAATGTGGACGGGTGCTTTTGTAATTGCACTATGTCGCATTTTCACATGTGCTGTATATTTACAATAAAATTACTATGTACTCACACATGCAATTATAGTGTAGAAACTTAATGCAAAGTGTTACCTTTGCCCTTTTTACAAACTGGTAATGGCTGACTAGCTGCAATAGAAAGTTTAGCGCTTGAAGGTTTTAAAGTATGTAAGACTGTCCCCATTTTTTTGTTTTGCAATCTGGCCTATAACAGATTTGGTAACACTTTACATTAAGGCTGGGACCGAATCAAAACTTTGACAACCCGTTAATCGCACTTAACAAATCTGTATTTAACAGCGTTTTCTTTTTTTGAGTAGCAGAAATAAGATACTTACAAAAAAAAGGGAAACGCTATTAAATACAGTTTTGTTAAGTGTGATCAGAGGGTTGTCAAAGTTTTGATTTAGCCCAGGCCTAAGTGTTTCTAATTACTGTGTATTTACTTATTAGTTACAATGTTATTAAGCATAGTTATGATGTTGCTTCAGAGTTAGTCACAATTGAGGGCACTGTAGCTTTAAAAGATTATAGAAAAGATATACAGTATGGTGGTTTATATGAAACCTAGCATAGTACTGTATCTCTTTATGGTTTAAACAGCTAAAGCAATAAACAACTAAAGCTGGCAAGTTTGTTTATTAAAATACTGGTAATGCGAGCACAGGGAATATGCGATTACCTTTAAAACCTATTTTACAGTTTATTTTTTACTTTCCAATACACTTTCTGGCTTATATATAGGGTTATATTACACAATTATATTAAATTTGATCCACACACTGGATTTTTGTACTTTGGTCCAAAAATGTAACCACACACACACACACACACACACACACACACACACACACACACACACACACACACACACCTATGCTATAGTTAAAGGCCTCTCTGAAAAGCAGAAATTGCATTGGGCTGAATTGTGTGACTGCTTTGGAATGTGGACTGAAAATGTATGAAAACACTCAAACTTATTGGTGGTGAAAGCCACATCTCAATGCTAGCCCTTCAGAGGTGAAAGAATGCTGACTTCCACTGCACAGACTCGACTCCAAATCTATGCAGTCTTGACCTTGCTTTGCCATTTCCAGCTTTCAAGACAGCATGCATTTGCATGGAAACCCATACCGATTTAACTGCACAGTACAGACAGTGGTAGAAACTGATTTATTTATTTATTTTTATTTTTGTAATGTTGTTGCTGAATGTTTTTCAAGATGGCAACTCGTTGGGGGTAACAGTACTGCAAGAGCAAAGCATGATTTCTACCTGTGATAATTATAACTCATTATTTTGCTAATAATGCTGCAGAATATAAAATACTTAAGAATATTACCTGTTGGGTATTTGAAAGCCTGAAGGCTTCACTTTAATACAGGAGAGCTGGGCATTTCCATTTTTATTCTGTGTGCAGTTGCTGTGCTACTACCAAGGTAGACATTCAGAATTCACCCCTCTCCTTCTAGCTTCTGGAACAATTTAAAGGTAATTTAAAAGCAGCAGTGTCTGCCAGGGAGTCTGTAATGTTCATTTTAATAAAATATTACCGATTCACCTGATGCTCAGCTAGCAAAATAGCTTTCTAAATGGAAAATATATTGTGAAAAGGTCTAGTTAGCAGACATACAATGATCCCAGGGCTTCCTCTTCTGTGAGCAGTTGTCTCATTATTAAATGATTGAGGTTTCTTTCTACATTCAAATGCATCTCTGAATCACCCTACCAGTTATTAATTAGTCTGTTATTCTCAAACTAGACAAGGTTTAAAAATGTGTTTGTTTTGGGTGCATTGTTCTATTAGCAACATTAAAAAAAAAAAAGCAGCTGAATGTATAATGTTTTTACAATTTATGCGGAAAATAAAAATAATTATTTGGTCCATTTCAGAAATGTATTCTGTAGAGACGCTCTCGATCAAATCAAAGTCCTCCTGTGAACAGAACACATACATAGGCTCAGATGATGGGTAATGATGACATTGTGATGTATAAGTGCTTCTAAAGTTTTATGCACAACAAAAGTTAGGACATTTTTGTTTTAGTTTTTCAAAAACTATGTTCTCCTTTTCACAAGTAATCACCATAAAAGCCACAGGCTGTCATTTTTGATCACTTTGTGTTCTTCATCTCATTGGCACCCACCTTGGACTTGACCCATAGGATAACAGCTTTGGCACTGGCTGTCTGTGTTGTGGCAGCATATTAAATCCTTTACCATGTTAAAAGTTATCAAAAACATAAGCTTGCGAAACATGTCCTGAGCCAAATGTATTGCAGAAACTCTAATACTTTATATGGAGTTCTGAATGGCTTTTATAAAACTTTATATACCTGTGTGGCACGGTAGCCTCCTAGCCCAGATGATAAGGACAGAGACAGCACAGAAAGCTGCACAGTTAGCACTAATGCAGTCTTTTAATTATACAAATACACCAAAACAAATTGGTACAAACACCACACTGGTCAAAATAAAAGACACACGGGCCAAAACAAAAGGTTTAACAAAAACTCACAAAGATATAAACAAAACAGACAGCATGGAAAAATGAAACACAGAACACAACCCTCCATCTCCCTCTCAATCCTCATCCTTTTTCCTTACCACCCATGAATACCTATTTTATACACCCATGTTTTGACAGTGAGAAATTTAACCCCCACACTGTCAACCTACTATTCCCCACACAATACATACCCATGCACCGGCAAAGCTTTCCTTAGCTTGATAAAAGAAAAAAAAAACTAAACTCTAAACTTATGATTTATATAGGATTTTATCTTTGCTGTATATATAAAACATAAAGTTCGAATGATTTTTTTTCCCTAAGATCACTGTTATAACACTTCCCTGTATGTCTCATTTATACATCCACAAGTCTCTTAGTTAAACATTTATATTGTGTTACTGTGATGGGGTGAAAACTTGTAAATAGGGTTTATTTTCTGTTAATGACTTATTTTGTACCAGTACTTCACTTTAAGAAGTGTTGTTTTGTAATGTTTTTCTATATTATATATTGCTGTGCTTTTCCTGTGTATTTTCTTTAATTCAATGTGGAATGCTTGTGGAAAGTTACTGATAAGGACACAATCCTTATTTGGGTATAATATAGGAGGTTGTCAGTGCCTTGTACTCTTCTGTTGTAATCTCTTGTAGTAATATATCTTATTAGCCAAGTGTGTATATCAAATGCATGAATTGTGAATGTTTTTTCAGAAGGACCAAGAAAAAGTACAAGAGGATACCAAGCTGTACTGGAGAACTGTTATAAAAAGGGCAAATGTCCCCCACAATTTGCAGGGGTACTAAAACTTTTTATTTCATGATAATTTATTGGTATAATCACTAGTCAATATAGAAGTCAATGGGAAGAAAAATGTGATTGCATCTAGGACTACGAGGCTCTGATCCACTGATATGTATAATGTTGGGGAAAAATGTAGAGGATGGAAAAATATAGAGGAGGATGTACTATGTTGCTGTATCCAAAACACAGAAAAATGGTTTAAGTTTGTAATTCACCATAGTTCATGTTATTTACCAATGTTATCACACTGAGGTCTCTGTCTAGTTTTCATTTTAAATTGAAACAGTAAAGTTTAAATAGCAAAATGACCTTTGTACCTTGTGCAAATAAATATAGACATCAATAAAAACTAAACACATTACCAATAACTTTTTACACAATTATTATACCACATTACTCATGATATATTACTATTTTGTGTGTTATCACAAATTGCACATCTTTATTTATGAATGTTCCAAAAGCTCACTCTACGTCACATTTTACTAAACATTTTTTAAACTATAAAATAAACAATTACCACAATGAAAATTATCATATTCATTATAGTAAAGTTGAGTTCATACCTGTAAACAAGAACACGTTTCAAATTTGAAACTCATTGTCAGGAGTTTGATGTAATTTACATTATCGTCGTTACACTGCGGTTTGAGGTTCAAGCTACATCTACATATTTTAAGTGGATGGAAGCTGAAAATACTTTTTAAAAAACCCTTTTTTATACCAATACAGTACTAGCTTAATTTTAATAGCAAAGCTGTATTTATCTTAAGTATTTCAATTGTGGGAAAACCTCAATGTTGCTATAAATATATTTCAAGGGCAATTCTCATCCCTCTCATTTAAATCTGCATTATGCTACACTTGCTGCCTCAGGGGCCAGTTGTACTAAAGGGATCTGATCCTGGATCCAGGCTCTGATCTGAGCAGAGCTTCGGTGCTCTTCGAAGACTAAAGTCATGGCTTCGTAATTCCAAGACTCAGAAGCAACTTAATGATATAGCTATTTGCCACACTCATCTCTCATGACAACATTGTGCCAACAATGTGTTTTTTTGAATGATTGCCGCAGGAATGTCTTTGGATCTTTTAATTAGACATACAAGGGATGCAATGTTTTGTTATACTTGTGTAACTGTGGCAAAGTGGTTTGTAGTGCACAGGTGCAGTGGTGATGCGGTGCTCAGGACTGATAGACACAAGCGAGTTCACAGTGAAAGAGCAGCTCTTTATTTCCTGACAAATAATAATACCTGGCTCTAGACAACATTTTTTAAACCAAAGTTACCCACTGAATTCATCAATAACAGCATTGTCTTTATTTCCATATTTGTTTACATTATTATTATTATTATTATTATTATTATTATTATTATTATTATTATTATTATTATTATTATTTATTTCTTAGCCAACTTACAGTTGTATACGAAAAATACATATCAAGAATTACACTATAATTAAGAACAAGATACACAATGCAATGACTTCAGTCCTAATAAGTGGAAAGCATGTTTTGTCAATGTTGCTATAAATATATTTCAAGGGCAATTCTCATCCCTCTCATTTAAATCTGCATTATGCTACACTTGCTTTGTTAAATGTGTGTGTATTAAATGAACCTATTAAATGGTTCATTTTGAGCCTTTTTTTAAAAATACTTAATTTCCATGTGAGAATGTGGAGGGAATGTAGGCCTTGATTGGTGGACCAATTAATTAATTATGCAATTTAGTTTAAATGAGGCAGATGTGTGTATTTAGCCTGTCTGTTCAGTTTGTAGAGGCTGGGGCTTATGAAGGAACTTCAATGGGTTACCGCCAAAAGCATCCAAAAGTGTGACTGTATATTGATATTTTTGGTTTAAAAATAATTTATATGTGTTAAATAAAAGTGCCTAGTTTGCTTGAAAAAAAAAGTGCCTAGTTACTCTTTATGAACCTCCACCTTTACCAAAGAAATCTCTACCACCAAAGAACATTAGACAGTGGAAAGCATGGCTGGCATTGGCACCTTGCTTCATTGGGGCCCAAAGTCTGTCATAGCATGTCTATAGGTCACACTAAATACCACCCTCTATAATTAAAAGTCTTCTCAATGGTCTACCAGTTGTGCACCATTGCTCTAGAGTGCATATATTTCCCCCAGCATCTCTGCGGGATTATACTGTGGTAAAAAAAAAGAAATGTTCAAGTCTTTTAACAGAAACATTTATATTACAAATGGAGAAGAACGTACACACTATTGTTGCTATTTTTTCCTGCTGTTATAAATATGGCTTGAAAGCCATGTAACTGGAAGCTGCATATTCAAAGGCAATCACCTGTCTTTTTCAGTATTGCTGGCACATCCATTTTCAAGGATTCTTGAAGCCCTCTGAATTGTAAAGGAGCTCTGAAGGAGGGAGATAGAATCGGTTACAAGTGCCCTCCAACTGAGAGATGTTCGTTTTCATTAGGTAAATCCATACAGCTTTTGAGTGGGATGCCTGTTTTGATTCCTTATGTTTAAAAAATGACAAAATCCCAATTATTATTAGGCTGTTAAGCTGATGTTCCCCACTACACTGTTGTTGCATATTTACAGATGGAATTTCAGAACTCCATTCCACTTCTTGCTTTGTTAAATATAGAAGAGAGAAAAAAACAAAACAATTAAATATAGGATATGATGGTCCAGTCTTCAAGGATTAGAAAAACACAGAGCTATAATTTCTTAACATCCTATGTTCTCTCAGGGGTTAGGAACCAGCCCACACTGTAAGAAATCTGAAATGCAGTGAAATCACAAAATACTGAAATATTGCTTGTCTCTTGTTTAACACAAGGAGGGAGTGTGGTGGATGCGAGCAGCCTGCAGGCTACTTTATCTAGAACAGATTGGATGTATTCAGCGTATGTATTAAAAATGCTATACTAAATGTACAGTATGGATGAATTTATTACAGGTTAACTTGAAAGGTCCAGATTATGTGGTGGAAAGTGATGTTTAAAAAGTAAATAGCGAGTTTCTCAAAAACATAGCGTTACACATCCCCACGTGCTGCTACAACTGTTAAATATAGCGTTCCACATCCCCGCGTGCTGCTACAACTGTTAAATATAGCGTTACACATCCCCACGTGCTGCTACAACTGTTAAACACAGCGTTACACGTCCCCACGTGCTGCTACAACTGTTAAATATAGCGTTCCACATCCCCACGTGCTGCTACAACTGTTAAATATAGCGTTCCACATCCCCACGTGCTGCTACAACTGTTAAAGCGTTCCACATCCCCGCGTGCTGCTACAACTGTTAAATATAGCGTTCCACATCCCCACGTGCTGCTACAACTGTTAAATATAGCGTTCCACATCCCCGCGTGCTGCTACAACTGTTAAATACAGCGTTCCACATCCCCACGTGCTGCTACAACTGTTAAATACAGTGTTCCACATCCCCACGTGCTGCTACAACTGTTAAATACAGCGTTCCACATCCCCACGTGCTGCTACAACTGTTAAATATAGCGTTCCACATCCCCACGTGCTGCTACAACTGTTTAAATACAGCGTTCCACATCCCCACGTGCTGCTACAACTGTTAAATATAGCGTTCCACATCCCCACGTGCTGCTACAACTGTTAAATACAGCGTTCCACATCCCCACGTGCTGCTACAACTGTTAAATACAGCGTTCCACATCCCCACGTGCTGCTACAACTGTTAAATACAGCGTTCCACATCCCCGCGTGCTGCTACAACTGTTTAAATACAGCGTTCCACATCCCCACGTGCTGCTACAACTGTTTAAATACAGCGTTCCACATCCCCACGTGCTGCTACAACTGTTAAATACAGCGTTCCACATCCCCACGTGCTGCTACAACTGTTAAATACAGCGTTCCACATCCCCACGTGCTGCTACAACTGTTAAATACAGCGTTCCACATCCCCACGTGCTGCTACAACTGTTAAACACAGCGTTCCACATCCCCACGTGCTGCTACAACTGTTTAAATAACATCCCCATCATTTTTATTTTCATTGTTAACACCCTGACAACTTTTTACACTTAGAACTTTAAAGTTTGTTTCAAAGTTTAAAAAAACAATGCCAGCTGTAATGTTAAACAGGTAACAACAATAACGATACATGATGTGGTATGGAACAGATTTTTTTTTTTTTTAAATCGCTCTTCCTGCAGTGATTTAGAGGACAGATCTCAAACCCCAATGCATTAGAGCGGCCACTTTGAAAAGAGCTCTGAAACAGATTTTACTTAAGAGTGTAAAAAGTTGTCAGGATGTTAAAAATTAAAATTAAAGTTACACATATATTGTTTAAACAGTTGTAGCAACACATGGGGACATATAACTAGGGCGACCATATAGCTCCAGCTTCATCTGGACAGTTTGGACAGTTCAGGCTTTTCAACTCACAACCCAATGCCCCAATGCATTCTGGTATGTTTTAGTGGTACCATTCACTTCTCTCTTTTACTTTAAGAGAAGCAGAACTATGCTTACCACAATGCATTGGGATGTAAGTTGAAAAGCCTGACCTGTCACAGTGAACATCAAACCATATGGTCACACTACGTATAAGAGTCAAATATTCTTTTCTGGTTCTGTGATCCACATATTTTGCATTTGGTTTTGGTTTTCATAAGCTACAATATGAGGAAGATTTACTAATTAAGACTGGGAAATCCAAAACACCACACAATCCAGTGTCATAGCTGCTGCAGTTTACACTCAATAGTTACATGGAAAGAGTTTCATTAAAAAATGTGAGCAAAGAACAGAGGAATTTAAGGATACACGAAAAAGACCCAACATGCTTTCCCTGTCTGAGTATAATCTGTCAACCTCCCACCTATTTGCTTGGTCTACTGTGTCAACAGAAACATATCCTATTCTCTCAAACCTTCTCGCAATAGTTATTTAGAAGCAATGCTGTCTGATTGTGCCATCTTTAATCTCATTCTGCTGGGGAATTTAATGATGTGCCGGTAGTTATGCTCCCTATGTCACCAAAAAATTCTACTGAATAGATTATTTTAAGAACTCCCTTGCAGACTGGAAATATGAATTTTTTGGACCGGTTGTTACATGTATTGTGCGTACGTACAGAGGTCTTGGTTTACTGGGGACAGCATCGTCACTTTATCTGTTTTAACAGTGTTTGTTTAATTGTTCCAGATTGCATTAATGTGGAGAAGGAATCACCCTGTCAGTGTTAGCATGCCAGTCTCAATGCAATTCAACATGAACCTATTTTTGGGCAGTGTAATGAATTGACAGCACCTATGTTTTCAATCTGCAATGCTGTCAATGTTTTTTTGTTTTTTTTTTGCAATCACTACATAAATCAAACACAAAAACAGAATAGAAGAAAAAACATTTCCGATATAATTTTTTTTTTGTATAAATCTAGCAAGGGTTTTCTCAAAACAATATTTTGCTTGGTCCTTGTCGCAGCTGAGTTTCCATTACTAGTTTTATTACTGTGTGAAAAATGTACTGTTTCACTTGCCACTGGCTGCTAAACAGGGCCAGTGCAGTCTAGACAGCATGGGAGATTGCGATCTTTAGTAATTAGATAGGATTCACTTTTGCCTGAATCCAAACATTGATTCAGCCCTTAATGCAATCTCTATTTGTAAGTGTAATAATTGGAAATCAAATTTTTTACTGCAATTTCCAGATGCAGCATTTCTGTAACTTTCTGAACTTCCAGGATCAGTGTGATCGAAGCAATGATAAATACTTCTGCTTCCTTTTGTTCAGCTTGCAATAACAACATAGGAAACCTGAATCACCACCACCCCTCCCCATTCCCTTATCACAACTCTGCCACCAAAAACTCAAAATACATGTTATTTCGCTTGCCACCTTCTTAGCATCTCTAGGCTGTAAAATAGACACTATAAGCCTCCACCAAACCCATAATTGACTGTAAAAAAAGGAGACGATTATCTGAAGATTATGCCTTGAACATTAAATATTTATTCTGAAAAGGCTGTGTCAGTAGCAAAAAAAAAAGGCTCTTTTTATCTGTTTATAGTTAAATTCATACAATACATGTTTACTCAATCATTCCAAACAGGAAAAAAAAAAAATGTACGTGTGCTTATATACAGTTCTGTACAGGAATAATACTAGCACTGATACAAAATAACACAGGTGTGAACAGCAGATACTCTGTTAAATTATGTAAAAGTGTTTGTCTCTGAGTGGAAAAGCATTGCCCTCATTCACTCCCACAGTGCTTTCACTCATGATGCAGCTGCAGTTTTCCGTCATAGTGAGTTGAAGCTGAGAATTGCATTGAGGTGGAATAATCTGCTACATGCTTAAGAGGTGCAGTGTGAACAAAGCCTACTGATCAGTGTAGCATGCGACCTGACAGCAAGGCATGTAAACCGGGAGATTTCTTAAGCCTGGTATGGTACCACATGTCAGATATTTATAAGAACATCATTTCTTTTTGCTGTGACATATGTTTTGTTCAAACCCATTTAAGATAATTTTGTTCAAAACTTGAACGCCCTGTTTCACTAAAACGTTTCAGAAACTTATACTGAGTTTTTTAACTTTAAATTACAGGCAGATTCAATCCAGGTGTTTGGGAAAATGTTTTTTTTAAGTGTAGTGATTCCAAACTACTCTAAATGTCAGTTAGCAAGAGCAGGCGCATGTACACATTAGCATTATATTGGAAACATGACTTTTTTGTTCTTTCATACTGTACTTAAAAGGGCAGGATAAAATAGCTAACAGTCTGACAGCTGGTTATTTGATACAGGGTTTAAGGATAATTGCAATGTTGTACTAAGCTCTGAGGCAAGTATATAATTAACACATATAGGTAGTAATATATAAGTCATTTCCTATATACAGTTTAAAAAAATGGATCAGCTAGATGAATAGCATTGAATCATGACATTAAGATCTCAAATAAATAAAACAACATACTTTATATAGCCCACAAAGAACTAAGATGTATGGTACTATGGTATATATTGTATTATCACCATCTTAAATAAGGGAAGGATTTACCTGAATAAAGCCATCACCTCACAGTGCTTAGACTGTAATACTGTAATTGAACTAAAAATGAAAGTGATATGCAATGATACAGTACATACTGCATACAATTTGCTTTCTCAATAAATTGAAAGCGCATATGAATGACTGTCAATACCAACCCACTTCTTCTTCAACTTCTATCATTTTGAACAAGCAGTTGCTCATAAATCTGCGTAATTAATTCCTGGGGCTGGTCTATATATTGGATTTAAATACCAGTGACTTAATTTGCCTCCATACTCAGTCACTCAGCAGTACTTCTGTATGACAGACTGCTCCATGTGAAACTAGTATGATTTATAGGGTTACATAAAAATGGAAGCATTCTAAATAAACAGTGTACATTTAGGTAGCTGTAAGATCACGCTTTAATGATTCCGCAGATGGAATTACTTTGGCTTGTCATACATTTGGAACCATAGTTTATAAAACATTTGGCAAAGTTTCTAGAGCTTTATATGTAAGATATACACCCATAATAATTTAAACTTTTAGGGAGTTTGAGGACATGACTGTCAGATAGTATATTATTTTCTTTTGAAGTTATTTCAGTTTTTTTTCTTTTACTATTCCTTTAGCTTTTCATGATTCCTGAGCCCACCCCTTCGATGCACCCTTGGCCAGCACCATGCAGTGCACAGCAGTGTATTACCACAAAAGCACTAACACTAGAACTACCAAGGCGGTCATTTTGACCGTTTTGGAATTAAAATTTAAATTGCGGTACTTCAGTACCTCTGAATGGCACTGTGGAAGGGTTGTGGGTAATTCACTGACCAGGAGACAGACAGGTGTACTTGAAAACACCACACAGGTGCCCAGTTTTATTCTGAAGGATGCCTTATTTCTTTTTAGCCCACAGATGGCTCTGTGGGTCCATGGTGTGATTTACCAACGATGGTAAACAGAACCACGGGCATACCAAGCGAGGGTACACAATACCGACGCCCTTGCAGGTGCTTCGATAATTCAAAAACAGCTTCAATAATTCTAAACAGAAGGCACAAAGAAACAGGGAAAATAAAACAGTAACAAAACTATAAAGAAAAGGTGCTGCACTCTGCAGCAATATCCCGGTCGCCGCTACCCCTGAGACCCGGATCACCGTCCTACACTGCCGGCTAACTAGCCTGCTCAGCTATACTTTTAAGGGGTCTGCCCAAGGGTTCCCCGCCCTCACTGTCTTGCTCTGAACCTCCGTTCCGTTCTCTCAGACTGGTTCTCGGTAGTGGACCAGCGCTTCCGCACTCTCGGCGCGTTTAAAAGGGCAGACCTGAGGAAACAACAGAGTGTTAACTTATAGAGCTAACAATCTCCCCAAGACCCATCTCTCACGTGATCAAATCACGTTAGAACCTCACAGGACTCCTAGGCCCCAGTCTGAGATAATGTGTAAATATACCTCTATAGTCAAAAGTTTTGCATCACCCAATAGAATGAACTAATTTTGCTTCATAAAGTCGAGTGAAACCTGCTGAATAATGTTACGTCAACATATTGAATTACATACCATTTTGTAGTTTTCCATACACTTAAAAAATGTGACATTTAACATGAAATAACGTACGTCTGTTATGGCTTCTGGTAGACTTTTGGATATCATTTTGCAGTTTCTTTGATTACATTGATTACATGAAATTATAATTTTTTAATTGAACTTAGCAGAGAATAGAAAAAAAAAAATTATATTTATGCCTTTTTTTACTTTTGATAATTTTTTTTTTTTTTTGTGTTTCCGTCCTAAGGTGATACAAAACTTTTGGCCATTGCTGTATGTAAAAAACCTCTTCTCATGTTTAGATAAAGTTTTTTTTAATTGCATAACTTAAGATTAGAACATAAGAACATAAGAAAGTTTACAAACGAGAGGAGGCCATTCGGCCCATCTTATTTTGGTTGTTAGTAGCTTATTGATCCCAAAATCTCATCAAGCAGCTTCTTGGATCCCAACCTTTATGCTTCAACAAAATTACTGGGGAGTTGATTCCAGCCTTTTTACTGGGGAGTTGATTCCAGACCCTCATTCTCTGTGTAAAAAAGTGTTTCCTATTTTCTGTTCTGAATGCCCCTTTTTCTAAACTCCATTTGTGACCCCTGGTCCTTGTTTCTTTTTTCAGGCTGAAAAAGTCCCTTGCGTCCACACTGTCAATACCTTTTAGAATTTTGAATGCTTGAATTAGGTCGCCACGTAGTCTTCTTTGTTCAAGACTGAACAGATTCAATTCTTTTAGCCTGTCTGCATATGACATGCCTTTTAAGCCCAGAATAATTCTGGTCGCTCTTCTTTGCACTCTTTCTAGAGCAGCAATATCTTTTTTATAGCGAGGTGACCAGAACTGAACACAATATTCAAGATGAGCTCAACAAAAAAAATCAGGACTGAAAAGGTTAATGTTTAAATCCATTGACCTTTGAACTACCGGAAGAAGCTGGAGATTCAAATTACACTCACCCTGTCTTTATAAATATACTGATGCATTATGATTGCAGGGTAAGGTTGACAGATTGTTCTGCCACACTGTATTGCAAAAGAGTAAAATGTGTTTATTTTTTGATGACCTTGTTACTGCTAGTAAGTATGAATGATTATGTACATTACCAGAGAAGAACGTAGTCCATCACCTCAAAGCCCACACTTATTCCAAAACATATAAAAGCTTTTTGTTCTGTTACCATTTTGGTGTTCATTACATCTGCAAATCCCACCTACTCCACATAACATAGAAAAACATATATTTTAAACATTATAACATAGTCAGAGAAACACATCTTTTAAACATAACATATTCAGAGAAACACATCCTTTCAACATAACAGTCAGAGAAACACATATTTTAAACCTTATAACATAGCCAGGGAAACACATCTATTAAACAACACAGTCAGGGAAACACATATTTTAAACCTCATAACTGTTAGGGAAACACATCTTTTAAGCCTCATAACATAGTCAGAGAAACACATCTTTTAAAATGACATTAGACTCTACTTGCATTTAAAGAACACTTTTACTATGGCAGACAGGAGCCTGTTTTTAGTGGTTAGATGTGTTGTTTCATCAAAGGTACTGTATTGTACTACAACATGCTGACAAACCCTTAATCTTGAAACAATATATGGTGGGCAATTAATGCTCCTGGCTCTTGAATATATATTAATAAATATATATATATATATATATATATATATATATATATATATATATATATATATATACAGCTCTGGAAAAAATTAAGAGACCACTGCAAAATTATCAGTTTCTCTGGTTTTACTATTTATAGGTATGTGTTTGGGTAAAATGAACATTTTTGTTTTATTCTATAAACTACTGACAACATTTCTCCCAAATTCCAAATAAAAATATTGTCATTTAGAGCATTTATTTGCAGAAAATGACAACTGGTCAAAATAACAAAAAAGATGCAGTGTTGTCAGACCTCGAATAATGCAAAGAAAATAAGTTCATATTCATTTTTAAACAACACAATACTAATGTTTTAACTTAGGAAGAGTTCAGAAATCAATATTTGGTGGAATAACCCTGATTTTCAAGCACAGCTTTCATGCGTCTTGGCATGCTCTCCACCAGTCTTTCACATTGATGTTGGGTGACTTTATGCCACTCCTGGCGCAAAAATTCAAGCAGCTCGGCTTTGTTTGATGGCTTGTGACCATCCATCTTCCTCTTGATCACATTCCAGAGGTTTTCAATGGGGTTCAGGTCTGGAGATTGGGCTGGCCATGACAGGGTCTTGATCTGGTGGTCCTCCATCCACACTTTGATTGACCTGGCTGTGTGGCATGGAGCATTGTCCTGCTGGAAAAACCAATCCTCAGAGTTGGGGAACATTGTCAGAGCAGAAGGAAGCAAGTTTTCTTCCAGGACAACCTTGTACTTGGCTTGATTCATGCGTCCTTCACAAAGACAAATCTGCCCGATTCCAGCCTTGCTGAAGCACCCCCAGATGAGTCCAATTTTCAGCTTTGCCCAACACCTGGTCGTCTAATGGTTAGACAGAGACCTGGAGAGGCCTACAAGCCACAGTGTCTCGCACCCACTGTGAAATGTGGTGTAGGATCGGTGATGATCTGGGGGTGCTTCAGCAAGGCTGGAATCGGGCAGCTTTGGCATGAATCAAGCCAAGTACAAGGTTGTCCTGGAAGAAAACTTGCTTCCTTCTGCTCTGACAATGTTCCCCAACTCTGAGGATTGGTTTTTCAAGCAGGACAATGCTCCATGCCACACAGTCAGGTCAATCAAGGTGTGGATAGAGGACCACCAGATCAAGACCCTGTCATGGCCAGCCCAATCTCCAGACCTGAACCCCATTGAAAACCTCTGGAATGTGATCAAGAGGAAGATGGATGGTCACTAGCCATCAAACAAAGCCGTGCTGCTTGAATTTTTGCGCCAGGAGTGGCATAAAGTCACCCAACATCAATGTGAAAGACTGGTGGAGAGCATGCCAAGACGCATGAAAGCTGTGCTTGAAAATCAGGGTTATTCCACCAAATATTGATTTCTGAACTCTTCCTAAGTTAAAACATTAGTATTTGTTGTTTAAAAATGAATATGAACTTATTTTCTTTGCATTATTCGAAGTCTGACAACACTGCATCTGTTTTGTTATTTTGACCAGTTGTCATTTTCTGCAAATAAATGCTCTAAATGACAATATTTTTATTTAGAATTTGGGAGAAATGTTGTCAGTAGAGATCTACCAATGACACCAGGTCCCGAGCCCTCCAAACTGTTTCCTAACTACTGGTACTAAACCCTCTTTTGGTGCGTCAGCTCTCATTACTTAATTGAAGGCAGTTCTTTTAAAAGGCGACATCATTAAAACAAATATTTCAATAAAACAACAAATGAATGTTTCTCCGATGGGAGTGTTTTTGTAGTAGAATACAGTCCTCTTCATCATACTTGAGGCGACACAAGGATGATGTACAGTGATAATTATAAAAATGGCAATTACCACTGTATTCCATAGGGTACTAATGTGTTTACTGCTCCTTATCGCCACCGTGTACCTGTGTAGTCTCTACTACCCTTAAGTGTCTACAATACAGAACAAACCAAGCATCATTGCCCTGGGAATTAATCTCTTCTACAATGCAATCAGTGAAAATGTTTTCAGAATAGTAAATACCCTGCCTGAATTATTTAGATCTCTCTAATTATGTTTAGGACAATAAAATGTGCCATGCATTGTTTAAAATAATTTCTAGAATTTATTTTATAGTGAATTCACTGCTCTCTAATTACATTTAAGACTTATATTTTCACACATTTTTCTGCCCAACTAAGAGTTTTTTTGAAAACTAAGAAGAAAGACGGGTTGATTCTCAAAAATTTTTTGCCCAACTAAGAGTTATTTAGATGACTATATATTATATATATAATATATATATCTATATTATATATATAGTAGCTTAAAGAGACAAGAGTCCCAACATTGTACATATATACAACAAAGGGAGTATGTGTTTGAATCCCAAACTACCGTGGAGCGCATTAGGGGTTTGATATCAGTACAGGTACTATATTATTGCATGACATAGGTAAATTCCATGATATGTGACCTAATAACTTTTAATGGTGTTCTATATATTGTGACATAATTTTTACTTATCTTTAAATCTATATTAATTCTAATTAACATTATTTTATATAAACTTATATTTATATTACTATGCAATGCTTGCTCTGAGGTCAACCTCGATTTGGCCTCCCCAGTGCATTTAAATGTTATATATTTATTGCATTTAATCAGTTCATTCTTTTCTGTTGAGTCCCGCTGACACAATCATGTTCAGTCTATTTATCCATTTACTTTCTTTTATTCTTCTATATGTTGCATTGTCTAATTTTAGCTGTTCTAATACTACAAACTTTAGATAATGTATGTCATGTCTTTGACTGGTGAAGTGCTGTGCTGTTGGTTTATTCTTTTTTCTTATTTCTAATTAATGAAAGGTGGTTCTGAATTATTTTATATAAAGTTGTTCCAGTATCTCCAACATATTTTATTTCATCAAATTTGTCACAGGCTATTCCATAAACAACATTGTTATTTTTACAGTAGGTATTTGTTTTTAGTGGATATGTGTTGTTCTTATGTATAATTACATGTTTACTTTTGTCTATGTATTTATACACTTTACATGTACTAGTGCAAGTATTCTATCTTCAGAATAAAATACAAAATAAAACCGTGAGTACTCCAGTAAATTCATTGTCTGTAATGCACTAACTAACTTAAAACTGCTTCATGAATCAAGTTCCATATGTCTACATGGGTGGATAACACCGTGTAACAAATTTTTTTTTGTTTTTGATTCCTGAGTAGTAAGTGTTATTTCCTAATTGCTTATGTCTCAAAAGTATAGAAAATGGCTAATATTCCCCACAAACTTTGCTTTTGTGACCAGGACAGTGATATTTTGAAATTTACCTATTTTCCAGAACATTCCAGATAGATTCAGTGCTGAGTAAACTTGGAGTAACTTCTAGAACTTTCGAGAACTTTCCAGTAATATAAATAGTAGTATAAATACAGGGGCCTTAAACCCACCACTTCAGTTTAGTTCCAGCTGCCTAAGTTGATACATATCTGCATTTTTCTGAGATGGCATCAAGAGGCTGCAAGCATCCGGCAGACGTATTTTGCTATGTCTGCGGCCAATTTATCAAGACAAGAGCGAAAAAGTACTCAGTGGAAGCATCTGCTAAGATGTGTGAGGCCTACAAGGTATATTTCGGCATGCCTGTAGGGGATCAAAACAAACCCTGGGCACCTCATTTCACCTGCGAGCACTGCAAAAAAACTCTGGAAGGTAAGATGGACAATTGTTGCTCAGAATGTTATGTTATAAAATTTGTTAAAATTTTTAAAATTGTAAAAATGTTTAATTTTAAAATGTTTTACAATTTTCAATGTTATTGAAAAAATATATCATATATGAAAAATGTTGCGAGAATCTCTTACACGTTAGTCATGGGTGAAATAAATATATTTTTGTAGGATGGTACAGAGGGGAAAAGAGAGCCATGAAGTTCGCTATCCCAAGAATTTGGCGGGAACCCACTGACCACTCAAGCAACTGCTACTTCTGCATGGTGGACCCTCCCAAATGTCGGACTGGCAAAAATGCACCTGCTATCACGTATCCAGACCTTCCTTCATCCATCGCTCCGGTGCCACACTGCCATGAGCTCCCCGTACCCACTCCTCCGGAGAGAGAGCAGCCATCTTTAGAAGACAGCAGCAAGTCAGAGAGTGAGGAAGACATTGTAGATCCAGATGACAATTTCAGAGGTGGAGCTGAAGAGAGAAACCCATACTACCCCAACCAAAAAGACCTCAACGACTTGATTAGAGATCTTGGTCTCACCAAGTCCAATGTTGAGCTTTTGACGTCTAGGCTCAAGCAATGAAACTTGTTGGATGAAAGTGTGCAAGTCGCAGATCAGAGGAAGCGTCACCAATCTTTTTCCAGCTTCTTCACCTGTCAAGATGGGCTCTGCTTCTGCCACAATGTGACCAGTCTGTTCGAGGCAATCGGAATCGCCTGTAACCAGAATGAGTGGCGCCTCTTCATTGACAGCTCATCCAGGAGCCCCAAAGCAGTGCTGCTCCATAATGGTAACAAGTACCCGTCTCTTCCCCTGGCTCACTCGGGGCACCTCATAATGGATTACAACAGCATCAAGACCTTGCTGGACGCCTTGAATTATGATGAGTAAGAGCTGGGAGGTCATAGGAGACTTCAAAATAGTGGCATTCCTGATGGTTCTCCAAGGCGGTTTTACCAAGTTTCCCTGCTATCTTTGCCTTTGGGACATCAGGGACACCAAGGCGCACTACCACAGGCGGGACTGGCCACAGCGGACCGAGTTCTCTGTGGGGAGGAACAACATCAAGTGGGAGCCACTGGTGGACCCCCGGAAGGTGCTGATGCCACCACTGCACATCAAATTGGGCCTTATGAAACAATTTGTCAGAGCTCTAGATAAGGAGTCGGCAGCCTTCAAGTACCTTCAAGACTTCTTCCCTAAGCTGTCTGAGGCAAAGGTCAAAGCCGGTGTCTTCGTCGGACCACAGATAAAGAAGATCCTGGAGACTACATTTGGGGGCTGATTCATGAAAGTGATTTACAGTATAATCGTAAATCTCAAAAAACTACTCACTTCTTAATCTTTTGTAGTCATTTTTGTATTACTTTAGTATAAATACATGTTAATTTGGATTCATATGTTGTTTTTTTCTGACTTTATGTGAATGAAAAGACACAAATTTGCCAGTTTTCTCATTGGAGGTAAATAGGTAAATAGGTAAATTTCAAAATATCACTGTCCTGGTCACAAAAGTGAAGTTTGTGGGGAATAATAGCCATTTTCTATATTTTTGAGGCATAAGCAATTAGGAAATAACACTTACTACCCAGGAACAAAAATTGTGTTACATAGTGTAATAAGGTGGTTATATAAAGAGTCAAGGTAGCTTGACTTAGTAGGGCTCATTATATGGGTGACCTGTACAGCATGTGAATAAAAAATGATACCTAATCAGCTCAGATCAGAGAATGCAATTTAGTGTTCATTTCACCTTCTCCAGTACCAAGTATCTGTATGGAGAGACAGGAAACAGTCTCATGATTAACTCTCCAATCTTATTTATAGTACAGTATCACAGTTATATTTTTACACATCTTTTTGCAAGAATATGTCTCTGCAACATTATTGAAAGTAGGCTGGGTCTACTTCAGTCACCTCAAAAGTTAAAGTTTCTAGCACTTTCAGCTGAAGTTCAAAGCAAAACTCAATACAGTTGGTCAGTTTAAGAGGAATTAGAATGCAGGAAATCCAAATGCTGTATTCTTTGACATCCTCCTTGGGGATCATACTGAATACAAACCAGACTTTATTTTTAATTTTCTATTTTGCTACCCACCAAGTTCTATACATGATAATGAAACAGCACAATCATTGATAATGAAACAGAACAATCATTGATAATGAAACATCACAATCATTTTTAACCTCCAATGGAGACGTGGGCCACCACTCTCAAAAGAGATACAAATTTTTATCTCTGAATACTGTGTTTATTTCATAGTCCTTTTGTATTTACAACTCTTCTTGAGAATACTAGAAATCAATGGTTGGGAATTCAACAACAAATGCACTACAAAAAATGTCACCTCTTTCTCTGTGTGTGAGTAATGTCTAGGCACAGAGCAGTTGGCTGCCAGGAAGCACAGGCAGAACCAGGTGAAGATCAGCAGCCACCAGAAGCATTGCTGAAGGAGCAATGGAGACATGGGTGAAAAGCCAGAGGGGGAGGAGCTGGAGTCCCAAAAGACAGAGGGGGAGGAGTTATCATCCTCAAAGACCAAAGCAGGAGAAGCTACCTTCCTCAAAGGCCAGAGTAGAAGTGGCTGCCTGCCTGTCTGTCTGAAAAGCCAGAGCAGGAGCTATAATCCAAGAAGGAGTAGATGCTGTACCGAGGGCCAAAGAAGGAAGAGCTACAGTCCAACAGCCTGAGGAGGAGGAAGAGCTGCCATCCCGACAGCCTGAGAAGGAGCAGCTACAGTCCCAAAAGCCTGAGGAGGAGGAGGAAGAGCTGCCGTCCCGACAGCCTGAGGAGGAGGAAAAGCTGCCGTCCCGACAGCAGGAGGAGGAGCAGCTATCGTCCCGCCAGCCTGAGGAGGAGAAGCTGCCGTCCCGCCAGCCTGAGGAGGAAGAGCTGCCGTCCCGACAGCCTGAGGAGGAGTAGCTGCCGTCGCGACAGCCTGAGGAGGAGGAGCTGCCGTCCCGACAGCCTGAGGAGGAGTAGCTGCCGTCCCGACAGCCTGAGGAGGAGTAGCTGCCGTCGCGACAGCCTGAGGAGGAAGAGCTGCCGTCCCGACAGCCTGAGGAGGAGTAGCTGCCGTCCCGACAGCCTGAGGAGGAGGAGCTGCCGTCCCGACAGCCTGAGGAGGAGTAGCTGCCGTCCCGACAGCCTGAGGAGGAGGAGCTGCCGTCCCGACAGCCTGAGGAGGAGTAGCTGCTGTCGCGACAGCCTGAGGAGGAAGAGCTGCCGTCCCGACAGCCTGAGGAGGAGGAGCTAATTTCCGACAGCCTGAGGAGGAAGAGCTGCCGTCCCAACAGCCTGATGAGGAGGAAGAGCTGCCGTCCCGACAGCCTGAGGAGGAGTAGCTGCTGTCGCGACAGCCTGAGGAGGAGGAGCTACCATCCCGACAGCCTGAGGAGGAGGAGGAGCTACCGTCCCGACAGCCTGAGGGCAAGGAACGACCACCCTGACAGACAGAGGAGGAGGAGCTGCTGTCCCGACCCTGTCGCTGGTTCTTGCAGGGGTGTATACAGCTGGGATGGGTAACAGGAGACATGTTGCTAGGCAACCAATTGAGCAGGTAGGCTCACCCGGCGCCAAGATGATTGGGAGGTCCGGATTGGCTGACGGGCGTGCCTGGGAAGGCTGCGTGCAGCTCAAGAAGCGTCTACGCAGAGGGGCACTTTGTTTACATCAAGGAGGAGAGCATCCGCTCTTCAGGATAACTACTACGGAACCCCTCAAAAACCTAGAGTCACTAGGAGGCCAGGACTTTGGGAACAGCAGCAGTAGGTTAATTTAGGGAATGTTGATCACAAACAGTATAGAGAGGGTTTTGTAGTGTAATATATTCCTAGAGCAGGACAGCACTGTTAGTGAGACTAATGCTCACCTTGTGAGACAAACTTTTTATTTTTAGCTTTGTTTTGTTTTCTTTATTAAAGAGTGGCAGCACCTGTGTGTTTATTAAATCTGCATGCCTGTTAACACCTAATGCTGTGTCTAACTCCTTATTATTCAGTTATGTAACACTGAATAGTAAGGAGTTAGACACAGCATTTGGTGTTAACATATGTAACATCACCCTGTTACACCATATTATTGCAGATACATCCGAAACACATCTACACAGCTCACAACTGAGATACAATCAACAGAGTACAACCCAGTAAATGGTGTTAAAGAGCTGAACATATTAACTAGAGGTATAGAGTCATTACAATCGATGGAGCCTGATTCTGTGCCGCTCGGCAAACACCTTAACATGCTCCAGCTCCAGTGATCCCTGATCCCATCCCATTCTTTGATCTCATGAACACATCTGGCCCCTGGAGTAGATTCATGTGGGAATTGACTCCAGAGAGCTCAAGCTATATCTCAGTTCATAAGAAGAAGATTTTGAAAACTTTACTAATATTGCACCACTTTTGTGCTTCAAAATGCCTGTTTGACATGATGTGAGTTTCCATTAAACGTAGATCTCTAAAGAGAATAAACAAGCTATCCTTGTCTTCTAATCAAGTCAGCACACAAAAGCGTTGGAGTTTTAAGCAGTGCTGTTCTTGTTTTTTCTTCTTTGCTTCTACTGTATCTTGCTGCCCTTGCCTTCCTCTTTTGCATATGTTTTCTTTTTATGTATTATTTTAAGTATTCTTATAACCACATTATGTGCAGAATCTATTCTTTATTGTTTTTATGGCCAGAAATATATGCAGATGACTGGTTAAATTGAAACAACAACTGTGCTTTTCCTGCTAGAAATGAGAAAATAATAACAATAGCATTTCTTATGGATTCAAATATATGCAAGGTCCAAAACAAATCATTCAACTTTGTTTTTAAATGAACTATATCTCCTGAAAAAAAAAAAAAGTCTCAACAAGCCAGCAGCACATTCAAGGTGGTACGATTCACTTCCCAGTCATTTGAGACCAGTTACTTTGCAGGAGCTATTTGACCATTTTAAGGAAGGGTTTGAAGGTTTCAGAGTTGAAAAATCTATTCTAATGTTGGTATAAAAAACATTGGTAACACACTATACATTAAGGGGCAGATGTACTAAAATGTTGCGCCTGTTGCAAACGAGTCAGAAGTCTAGGATGAAATGTACTAAGCACGCACAATGCTATTTGTGACTTTTTAGGGAATGCTTTGCGACAGCAGTTTTTCTTTGCGGTTCAACCTTAGATGAATATGTAATCATGGGCGCTCCTGCATAACTTTGCAAAAAGGGCGGAGATAGTGCAATTGATGGTTCTCAAATATTATAATGAGATGTACTAAAGCTGCCTGTAATTGCAACACTTACAATTGCATCAATTTGTTAAGAACTTTTGAAAGCACATTTTAAACAGTCGCAATTGTTGCTGGCATTTCACAATCTGCTTTATCTCGTGCGTTGCCAATTGTGCTGAATGCATTTTCAAGGCGAACACCCAAGTATCTAATTTTAACTAAAGTTGGGGTGTGTCTATGTGCAAGTTTTGCACAAATGAAAGCTGACTTAAACTAAAATTTCAGTTTTGTAAACAGCTGAAAATATAAATGTATATATATATATATATATATATACAACTTTTAAAAAAAGTGTTTGCCTGTACATAGTCAACATTTTTTTTTAAACTGCTTAAAACAGAATGATGTTGTGCTTAAATTGGTTTGTGAAATAAATAGATGGCATTGTTCAACGGGGGTTAGTATTCAGCAGGGTTACAGTCGTGCCATGAACAGTAAAGTTCAAATGACCAGCACAGTAAAAAAAACAAACAAAAAAAAAAAAAAAAAACGATGCTTTGTCATTATGGAATTGTTTTTTGGGTGATTTGACACTAAATAAGTGTTTATTTTATTTATTTATTTTTTAAAGTATAAACTGTTCCTCAAAAGTAACCATGTATGTTTCACACAGATGGTTGAAGCCCTGCTGTTGTGTTATGAACTAGTACTGTAGTTTTAAAAAAATGATTCATGTTTTATTAAAATGGCCTGGAGTTACTGTAATTGTATAACTAAAAAAAATGTTTGAATTTATTGCAAACAAAGCAGCTTGTGTGTGTGTTTTTTGTTTTTTGTTTTTTGCCCCTCACTATAATGTTATTACATGATATAATTTTGCTTTAGTTGAAATTCTATAAGGTCCATTTTCCTCACCAGAGTCTTCATTTTATGTTTATTCGAAGGGGGAGCTATAGGCTCCTGCACAGGTGAAGTGGCGATGATTGAGAGTGCAGCCTGTCTTGTTACAGGCAGTTGGGGAAGAAACAAATCCAGCGGCATTTCCATTTTCATTTAGTGTAGCTAGTCATAAAACGACACTACCATCTGGATCTGCAAATACAAAAACAGTGAATTTATGTTAAATTTATGCTTTTTGGTTAATTGCGTACTGTAATATTATATTATTATACATACCTGTGTTTCCACTCATTCTTTCAGATCCAAGAGCAGATCCAAAAAGGTTCACTCTGGATGTCCATTTCATCAATTGTATCTGATACTGACTTGTTTGCAACCACACCAATATCCTGTCCTCCGAAACTTGGAAACTTGGAATAGTTTGTGAAACCCTTTCTTCTTCCTCTATTACATTAATATTTAAGGCTGCCCCCCCCAGTAGACTTTGCAGCAGTACAATTTTTTCCACGATTGTTTTTTGCTCAGAATTTCAAATCATAGTGTCTTTTTTTATATGCCCTATGTCGTGTAGTGGTGGTTACAACATTAACTATGTCCACAATAGTCTGCCAAATTAGATTTTTCTGACCTTTTGGATTGTTGTCTTTTCTTCCCAAATAATGCCTTTTCATTTTGTAAAAAATTTGTGATGATTTTATACCACGAGAGTTGCGATGAATTTCCTGTGTTAATGTATTCATTTCACATGTTAATGCATGTTAATTTATTCATTTCACATATTAATGCACAGTAATTTATTCATGTCCTGTGTTAATTTATTAATTTCCGTAGCGCTGCAATAATTGCAGTTTCTCCATAACTCTTTTAGATTTCACTCGCGATTTTACGCAAAATATTCGCAACGCAAGCAGAGAAAGGTGAGAGCAAAACAAAACCATCAATAATAATAATAATAATAATAATAATAGTAAAGTTTATAGAATCTATCAAACTCACAGATTCCAATACGTTTATATATTAACTCTACTGTTCAGGGATCGGTGCCACAAACGGGAAATCCATTTATATTTTTGTTTTTAAAATTTATCCTTCCGGCAACAAATTACAATATACATATATATATATATATATATATATATATATATATATATATATATATATATATATATATATATATATATATTAAACAAATGATTTGCATAACAGTGTACTGGTAAATTAAAGCCTATACATAATGTATTTATACTTGTGCATTATCTGAATTAATATTTAATAAAACGTCCTTTTAAAATCGTGCTGTACGTATTCACAGGGATGTAGGGGCTAAACAAATGTCAGTTGCCATCTAGAGTGTTCTGTTTATTATGGAGGTTTGCTTTTTACTGCCATTAGTAACTACATCCACAGTAATTCTGAATGTTTTCATTTCAAATGGTTAAGCACTGAACTTGTGTACCATTGCTTACTGAGAATATAACCCACCCTAGTGTCAATCTTTCTTTTGAACCAATTAGAAAAAATACTTGGAGGCTATTCCCCAACCACTTTGTATATTATATTACTTATAATATCTGCATTACTGTGGCATACAGCAGTCAGATAAGAAACAGACGACTGTACGTATATGATATGAATTACTAAAACGAATGCACTAAAAATAGGCGTTTGGTGAAATTTGTCATGTGACCGGTTATACATCTAGCATATTATTCAACGTTTAACCACTTCTTTAGAGTTTATATGTTTTAAATGTTTAAAATTCCCATCCCTAGTACCTATTATGTATGAACTACAAAATGGCAAGTGAATTCCAGGTGCCAGAATTCAACTCTGTATATTACCTTGGTTAAGTACCAGGAATCAGCAGCAACATTTCATCTTTTTTATATTTATACTTTTTTTAATTACTCACTTTCCATAACCTCCCTGAATTCCCCCTCCCACCCTTTTTTTTTCCTAACAAGATTCACTCAGGGAACTAATCTGAATGTTTAGTTCTGTTTTTGAAATAATACAATTCTTTTTGTATTACAGTTAAATCTGAATCAACTGGTTGGCAAAAAGAAGCTGACTGTTTATTAAAGGCCCCTCTATCATTCATGTGCATTGAAAACATTGGGACATTGGGAACACTGGCTGGTAAGAGCAGGTGACTGCTGTTTGTAATTCAGCTGACTGTAAATAAAACAAATAACTACTTTCTGACCAGCCCTCCTTATGAAACTATCAGAGTGTAGTTCAAGCTAATAAAAAAAGAAGAGGTGAGCTCTCTGAACGTGATGTGAGACTCATCCAACCAGCACACCCCTGCTGCTGCCCCTGACAGGCACAGATTTCTAACCCCAGGGAAGTGCATGTGGAAACCCGGCTAATAGCATGGAGCAGTGTCTGAGGGCAAGACAATAGCAGTGCAAAGATCAGTCAAGCAAAGGGCAAACAAAAAAAGGTATGGCCTGAGAAGAGCTGCAGTGCCGGTGCTTTGATCTACAAAGGTTTGCCTGGAGAGGTCTTTGCAATTACTGGACAAGTTATCATTACACATAGATGATTGCTATGATAGCTACTGGGACCAGTGTACATCATGCAGATTTGTTGCATGGTATTCCAGGAGCCACAAGTCCACTGAAGGAGGAGTACTGGTCACTCCAGGAAATTGTATCAGAATTAATCATGAGAAACTCATTGAAACAGTATTTAATCAAGTGCATTTTTTGTGATAGCGTATTTAAGCTATGAGCATACCAGATTGTAACAGAGTGAAAGATCACTGCAGCCTGTGTTGTGTTGTGTGGTTTCATCAGGTCCTATCATCCAAATCACATCTATCTATAAGTAATAGTATGTACACGTTCAAGATTTTTATGCCAGTATCACATTTTCACAAATGTAGTATGAAAATGTCATGTGAAATCTATCTTACATCATTGCTGGAGAAGGCAGTTACTGCTATGAAAGGAAGGACAACACATAAGGAAAGCAAGCTGGGTTCTTTTGAACAAGTATGCCGATGCTTAACCTGATTTTCTAGCACCGAATGTAATCGCTATACAAAGGTGAGTATTGTCACGAGGGACAATTTATTCCATTACAACAGTTTAAATACACCCAGGGCCTTCTTATCAATCTGCTTGCTGTCAGATTGTCAAAGTGATTTCTTGATAAATCTTTTCAGGAAACTGTCAGCCACTATCAATCTTTAAGGAACACAGAAAATATAAGAGGCCAACAATGGACCATTTTCCCCCCTTTTCTTTAAATTGTCAGTTCCTCCGACATAATTTGAAGAGTATTCAGTTGCTTAAATGGCGCATCCCTGAAAAAGTCAAGTTTTCCTTTTTACAATGTTAGTGTCAGAGACTCAGCTAGTATTAGTAGTTAGTACATTAATCTTAAAGGGATTAAACAGCTAAATTGCACATTAGAAAACTGCATGGTGGGGAAGTATGCTGGGGATGCAATCAGGGTTTATAGCAGATTGGGAATTTGATTTAATGGAAGCAATACAAATCTGAGAAAAACAATACCTGCACAATACCTGCACCCTGGATAAAAATACAAGAAGGTCTGGTTTCAGAGACTGTTTGTTGGTCTATGTTTTAATTTATCGAGAAAGAGTATTGATAAGGCAAATCACAATACAATAAGATCACGATAATATACAGTACATATCACTTTTTTCCATGTGATTGTACTGATGAACTACTCCCACCCCTCGTTATATTGCCCCTCGCTATACTGCGGATTCTGATATATCGCGGTGCTGGAGTTGGCTCCTCATTTTTAATGTTTAACTGCATATGCCTTAGCTACAATATACACAGGCACTTAGAATTACTGTTTGTTTTATTTCGTACTGCACATCACAAATAATAATATACAAAACTATGAAAAACAAAGCATTAATATCGTACTGTTATCATATACACATGCATTGCACAATAACACGAAGCAAATGGAATATCTACTTGCTGAAGAGGTTTTTATTTTAGTCAGCGAGGTGTTCACTTGTGGCAGCAATGCACTAGCAAAAGCCAATGACGTCAGCTCCCTAGCAACAAGCCTCCTGTGTTGGGAATGGGATTCTTTCAATGCAGCGGGTTTGTGCATTTGAGAAAGGATAGGAAAACTCATAAAATTAATTGGAGACTGAAGTTGATGAGGAGCAATTACACCCTGCTGTACAAATTAAAACAGTGTGCTGCTTTTTATACGAAAAATGAGAAAAAGCATGTTGCATAGAAGATTTATATTGGACCCTGACACCCCTGATAAAACAAGGGAGTGGTTGTACAGTATTTGTTATTATCCTGTTTGTTTTTCTATGGGTTTCTCACTATATCGTGTTCCTCGATATATAACGGATTTATAATGGTCCCTGACACCCATGATACACAAAGTTTCAATCAGGCTGTAAAAAACACTTCAAGAATAAGAATACAAAACCTAAACTGCATGTCCCCCAGAGATGCCTCCAAAAAATGTTATAGAGCAGTAAGGACACTTACTCTATTTTAAACATCATCATAATAATAATAATAATAATAATAATAATAATAATAATAATAATAATAATAATAATGGTTTCATCTTAATAAAAGTGAGTTTAACTCATTCCTATCATCCCGTTGAATGTGACTTCAAAAATCCTCAATGTGAAAATACTGTACACTGATCAAAACACTGGGATCTGCCTTGGAGAACAAGAATACCTCATACTGATTAAAATTAAAACTAAAAACAGATGAGAGTGCTGCTACAGATCATGGCACAGGAAATTCAGACTGGCAGATCACCTCACTAGTTACAATCTGAAGCACAGGCACATCCTCACAAAATAAAGAATTAGTGATTACAAACTGCAGAAAAAAACTGTCAGATACAAATGAAACTGGAAGCCCAGAGAGGCTTGACTTTGTAGATATTGAATTAGTGGCAAGGTACATTAACCACTGCACAATTTATAGAGAAATCAAAGAGAAACATTCAATCAAACTGGTAGAAAAAAAGAGGAGCTTTCTCGTTCAGAAAAAATCAACTGAATTTTAATTTTTTTGGGAAGAGAGAGAAGCAGAAAGCATTACGCAATATATTGTATTCTGTCATCTCATTTGAAACACTGCACAGCTGTGCTTGTATTTTTTTTTATTGTAGTTTGTATTATGTGTGTATCTTTGCTGCACTGACTTTGTCAGTGGTTCGAAAGATTCCAGTTACCTAACTATTTTAAGATATCAAAACTCCTCCTACAAACATAGTACTAAACAAAAATATAAATTCCTCTTATTAGCACTGGCTGCATTATCACTGACACCTAATATGCTGTTACTTGTTTCTTTTGTTTTTGATACTTAAGCCTTAAAAAGTGAACTTGTTATGCTATACTTTATAACTCAAAAGTTGTGTTTTGTGATGTATAGCCAGTTCATAGACCATTCCTTCACAGACTGGTAATAGAAATGTCAAAAGACCTTGTAAAAGGGGAGAGCTGTGCTGACTGCTTGGCGCATGCATGGTTCTGCTGGAAGAGGGCAGCAGCCCCGTAAGATCCTCCTGTCAGTCATGGTGATGACACTGAGAGGTCGGGAAGCTGTGTTGGCTTTCCCTCTCTCTGAGTGGCTGAGAGGAGGGCCTTGGGGGATTGCTTGGCCCATAAGCACTGCACTTGGCTATGCATTCGTGTGGCCTAACAGAGGCCTGTGTGGCTGGCAGAAGACACCAGTGTAAATAAAGACCAGGCAGGAACACCAGCGGTTGAAGAAAAGACTAAACAGGCAAGCACAGTTGAGTAAGACAGCCCGCCTTAAATAAAAAAAATAAGAATTGAAATAAATTATTACATACCCAAGGGGACGTGTGTATATATACAGGGAACTCTGGCCACCCCAGTGTATAGCGAATAGCCAAGCTTAGGATGGAGACCTGAGCTGACCGGCACAGCGGCAGTGGGGGTACTGCGTAAGCAGCATTTTTGTTTTGAGTTACTACTGTGTTTTGTTTTCCCTTTTCATTTCGCCTTTGTTTTTCATTATTATTTTTGAGCACCTGTGGTGGTAACCCTGTGGTCCTGATTACTGTTGCCGGTATACATGCCACAGACAACAGTGCCCTCTGCAGGCTAAAATAAATAATAAACTAAAATAAATGGAACTGGGCACCTGTGCAGTGTTTTCAAATACCACCTTCTGTCTCTGTCAGTGAATAACCCCACCCTTCCACAGACCTCTACTTGGAAAGCTTTCTAACAGCTTATCAAGCAAGACTCAATAAATATAGAAAATTAAGTCATTCTCTACTATGTCTTCAGTTTTAATTCCCAGCCTGGTACTGCAGAAAAAAAATTATAAGTTTCAAAGAGTTATATGTTACAGTACAAAAAAAACTGACCTACTTATCATTGCATTGTTTTCAGCAGTTTTCTTGTCATTTGAAAAATGCTAAACAATATATCCACCTTTCAGAAACAAACAGAAAATGATATTTGCACATTGCTTATTTTGAAAATGTGAATGTAGTTTTTGGCTGAGTGGTTGAAACCTCAAAAGTAAAAGCTTGTGTCCACATCTACAACATCAATTCTTCAAAGGGTGCTGAAATATGATATACAGGAAGTGCTGAACAACACTTTGGTGAATCCTCTAAACTTGCATGTGTGTCTGTTATTCTTTCTAATAATAATTCAAATATATATCTGGATGCTTGACCTTGGTAGATTTATAACCACAAAGAGCATCTCTCTCTCTCTCTCTCTCTCTCTCTCTCTCTCTCTCTCTCTCTCTCTCTCTCTCTCTAATTTTGGTCACTGTTCCATCAATCGCTGGTTATTGATACTCAAAAATAATATGCATGGATATTTCAAACAAAAGGCAATGACCTTTAAAATAAACAACTGTTTCTTGATAAGCTTTGACATTTTGGTTTATGCTAATTTATTGTGATTTATTGTTTTCCAGCTACCGAACCAAACTGTGAAAACTCCTGCTTTTCTTTTCTTTACCTGTCATCATCATCATACATGTCTTCTCAAAATCAGCAGGTATTAGATATGCCTTTTATATTGGTGTATATCCTAGGTTAGCCAATAGAGCATCTCATTGTTCAGCGCAACCCTTCTGTGTTTCTTCAAGTTGCAAAGTGTGCCCATTGGTCCATGACACCTTTCTATTTTTGAAGGCTTACGCTTTCTTTCCATACAGCAGATTACCCCTGGGAATCAGCTGCCTGTCCTCGAACTCCTGAAGGGTGAAGACATGGATTATATGTTCTTGTGACGTTGATTCCTGCACCCTGTGAGCTTACTCAGTAGTGCAAAACTCATCCGCACACCCCATTCAGTGAGTGCTTTCCAAATGTGGCTGACACTGTACCTCTGCTTAAAGCCCCAATTGTTTGCCAGCCTATGTTCTGTGTTGCCAAGTAATATGTTGTAACTGGTTCTGTCCTCTTCTTTCCAGAGTACCAACCTTCTCCCGAATAAGGCTATGCTCCAGCTAAGTAACAAATCCCTGCTTAGATTCCTTGCTTTTAAACTAGTCTTACTATATGGATCTTTTTTATCCACCATTCATTTAGTGTGCCCAATAGTTTTTTTTTTCCATTCATTGCAACAATTCCCCATAGAGCTCAGGATACCTAAAGATTCAGTGGGTGTCCTCCGATCCCAAGACTGAGTCAGCTTTCTCTGTTACACCCAGGAATTTGAGAGCAGATGTCAGTGAGCTACAACCTGTGGAGGACAAAGGCCAGCCTGGGAGGTGTCCACCTTTGAGCTCACTGGGCACTTGGCCAGCAGGGTTCTCTGTAGAACGATGAGGAGAAGCAGTCCCTGATGGTTTTGCCTCCCTAACCTACGGGAGCACCAGAGCCAATGCGACGCTCCCTTTGGAATCCCCAGCAATGACTGATGACTTTGCACAGCCAGGACATACGGACGTGCTTTTACCAGATGAGACACATGGGGACCCATTCTCTGAGATGATTTTAGCCACAGTGGTCTTCAGACCAAGACTTGAAGTCAGTATGTTTTAATATGTCACATCTCTCTTTAGAGGCATCCGGCATGAAGGGAATATTATCTTTAACCTGCACAAGACTCCAATCAATATGGTGCTAAAACAGATATGGAGCTTGACTTGGGTACTTCCTGGCAATGGGTGTGCATTTAGCTTTTTCTTCTCCATCTTGAATATAAAATAGACCAGCATGTAAAGTACATTCAGGCAACATAGTTCAGGCATGTCAGCACCTGATAAACCAGCAGGACCATGGGATACAGAACAGGAAAATTAACACTTCTGAGAACATGCACTTGCTCACCATGTCCATTTCAATCCATGTCAAAGTCTGGTGGACAACACCAGCTTCACAAACATGAACACAACAGGTTCTGCATGGACTGGGCTGAAACGAGCCTTAAAACCTATAGGTCAGAGATAAGAAGACTCTTACTAATGTCAGGCTTTTACTCAAAGAACACAGTTGTATGTAAAAGGATGCAATAGCGTGCCACAATTACAATGCACTTAAGAGAGGTAAATGTGATCACGTCAGTCCCCCATAGTGAGGGTAACATGCAGGTGCAGTTAAAGTTTAACCTGATTTTCAGATGCCAAGAGTAGCTGTGATTAGTCTCAGTAAATATATTCTCTAAATAGCTGTGAATAATCAGTACCCAAGGGAGCCAGACAGACAGCTGTTCACTCTTAAGTCTATAAAACCAAATCCAATAATTTGCTGGTAGAGTGGTTAAATTGAAAGGATTTCTGTACCGGGTTCGAGAACATTAAAGAGTACTAGTGTTTAAACTATATGATATTAAATGTTGCATGAGCGGGTTACAAATAAAGACAGAACAAAGATGACTGGATGCAACATTTAAAGGTGTTTTTGTCCCCAAAGTATTCCGATGTCCTCAAATAGAAATATCATAAGTACTTTTACTGTTTGTCAAATGTACTGTTTCCTTGAATACCTGGTTTCCAGTCAGGAAAATCTTTTAACATTATTGTTGAAAATCTGTTTGTATTCCTATTGTGTTGCACTCAAAAGTAAAGGCTTGTGTGTCCACATATACAACATCAGGGTATGTATTAAATGCTTCTAATTACATTATAATTACACAGTAATTCATTGTGTAGTTAGAAAGCAGTTACATTGTAAATACACAACCACATGTGTACAGTGTAATTCCAAAACAAGAAACTGCAAACAAAAAAAAAAAGTATTTTGTAATTAAGCATGTTGTTGTGTATTTCCAATACATAATGACACAGTATGAGCCATTGACCTGTTATTACAGTGTAAGAATAGCGTTTTTAGGAACACTTATTGTAATGTGTTTCTAGTGGTACAGTTCTGAATGAACGAGCTGAAACCCCAAAACACACAGCATTACAGCTGCTCATAGCTATGTGATATGCACATATGGGCTTCAGTGGGCCCCCGAGGGCACTACATTGCCACATGGCTTGTACGCAAAAATAAGTCACACAAATGTTCTATGTAAGCAAAAGAAAAATCTGACATTTAAATAAAATGTGACCATGCAAGCTTGAAAATCATTCAATCAATCAATCATCAATCAATCAATCAATCAAACTTGTCATTAACACCCTTTTGCAGCTATGATTGTAGCAGGGGTTGAGATAAAAATATAATAATATACTAGATTGTATTCACCTCTCCAGGCTACTTTACATGTCTTTTTATGCATGCATGATTGGCTTCACAGGTTCACATACCCTACTGTACATTGACTCTGAAAAAAGGCAAAGGCAAGGTGTATTAATTGTGGAATATATAAGTTGTTTTTTTTATTGCTGCTGTATGGCCTTTTATGCATTTATATTAATTCAGCAGATTTATTCTATCAGTTTGCAATCAAAATAACTCATAAAAGGTAGACTCGCCAGACCATGAAGGATCAGAGCTGTCTGTCAGGAGGGCCGCCCAGTCAGCATCTCTCATGCATTAACTATCTCATTCGATACCCAGATCCTTTTCCTCATGAAAGCTAACAATGTGAATCACTTTCAACGTTTTAGAGGGGAAAAAAAAAGAATCAGGAACCCAATCCCTCAACAAAAGAAAGTAAAAAAATATATATTCCCTCAGTAATCTTTGGCATTAAAGAGAGAAATCAAGTGTAACATTACTTTCACTTTTGTTAACATCTCACCCCCTTTTTGTTGAACACACCATTGTTTGAGTATAAAAAGGACCCTTAGTCATTTTGTATGGACAGAGTGGAAGATACTGTAAGTTCGCACGCACGAGCCACGTTATTATAGAATAGGTATGTCACATCCCCTGCCTCTGCTGCTAATTAGATGTTAAAATATAAAGGATAACATACAGTAGGTACATTACTGTGATGTACAGTTACCATAGGTACACATTCCCCCATGAAGACCACTGCACACCAGATCCATTTCTTAATCAGATTTAAGTCTATGAAATTATAACATTCCCCAAATATTTAATATTCAAAGCTCTATTGCTGATAATAAATCTCTGATGATATATTTTGCTTGTGCATATTTACGTAAACAATGTAACTTAAGTAATTGAGTGAAATAGTATTGCAAACAGAACATCAATTCAATTCAATGTTATGAGCGTTAAATATAACAGCTAAGATAGACAGATGTGCATACGTGCATTAGCACTTGGAACAATTGGCTGATGGGTGCAGTGATTGGAAGTTGGATCAATTTCTTCGTTGATTGATTAACTTTTTAGCTGATTCTATGATAATGTGGTAGATGACTGAGGTGGGCACATATAGGCTGGGCACATATACAGTATATCTATACAGAGTAAACTTGGACTAGGCAGCTTCTTGTACTCTGGGCTGTTGGATGCCATTGTCCTCTTCTAATGCGCTGTAACGGCCCCTGGAGGTTAAAAGTGCACGGAACATAGTTAGATGCCAAAATGCTTGAATTGCAAGTATTAGCCTCCATTCACACTGGACTATATGCTGAGCGACTCTACATTTACTTACATTTTTAGATATAATCTGTTTCATTATGGTCCATTCACACGAGCCACAGGCAGATTCAGTGCGGCACCTCTGAAAAGAAATACGTGGTATAAACAGATCTATATCTTGTGGAGCAAAGATAGATACAAACTAAAACTGTTTCTGGCAGTGAAAACTGGATGTGAAATAGATTTTTACATTGTCATAGGTCCTTATCTTAGTTACATCATTTTTAAACTTACATTTAGAGTACAGATGGGTGCCAAGATTCTAAAGACTGGGCTAAAGATTCACTCGTTTTTTTGATTGCTACCTGATTGGTCTTGCCAGTCTCTCAGTGCCTTCTTGTTTTTACGCCAGACTTGCAGCAATATCTACCACCAGGGGGTAGATGGGTCTCATCATCCAGCCACGTGACTGCCATAGAGTTTCATATTTTAAATTGTTCATATTACTCCCACAGGTAACTGGTTCTGGTAACACTTAACACAGATGTCTCTAATTACTGTCTATTAATATTGTAGTTACATAATAAATACATGTGTACTTACACAATTACAATGTTATGATGCATAGTTACAATGCACTTAATGTGGAAATCTTTTTGCACGCTATATTAGTACACACTTGTACTAGGTTTAGGGTTACATCATGCAACCTTTTTTTTTACTCATTAGGTACATTGTAACTATGCCTAATACTATTCTATGTACACATGCATTTAGTAAGTAACTTTTTTTTTTACCCCTAAACAGTTGCTTTCCTTTATTTATTGGATACAGAATAATTTATCCTGCACTGGTAATTTTAAAAAAAAAAGCCAGAAAGCTGTACCATTGATTTTTAAATAAATAAAATTTTAAAAAAGTATTCTCATGTCATCTGTTTCCATTTCAGAAGCCTGATGTGTTTTTTAACCTGATAACCTAATTTTCTGGAAATGATATTAACAAGGTCAATAAACCCCAGTAAAACTCATTAGTACTGAAAATGACATATTTGCCTGTACAATGAACTGACAGATAAACAAAGCTCTCCCCTTACATCCAGGAAATTTCAGGATCGGATAATCAGTGCAGCTGCAGATGCTGACAACATTTGTTTTTATAAGGAATTTAATTATATAACCCTTCCTCATCTCCACTAAATTAAAACAGATTTTTTAAAATCACAAATTCAGCGCATTACATTGATTTTACTGGTGTAAAGATTATTGCTACAATGAGCACCCAGTTTGAAGAACTAAGGTCTAATTCAATGAACTGGGAAAAAGCATTTTAGGAAACTATAATTCAATAAGCAGAGCGAATGTGGAGCTGCAGCTAAAGAGTCATTAAATCTGGCCTGTTGTAATTATGACTCAAAAGTTAACAGAAGCACTTTGGAGTGGAAGTTAGTTCAAACACCTCTGAGGTAACAGGCCACAACTACTGCTGGACATCTGTATGTGTTGCCAAGCAACCGTGAAGATGATGCTTATTGGCTCATCATTGCTGTTCCTCAACTGTGAAAAACATCTATGGCTAATGAAGGATCTAGCTAATGAAGTCCTATGAAGCTACAGTACCATCAGTATTACAAGAAGGAACTCAGGACATATCAGGGGGTATTGGTAGCGTGTACATGGTGCATCAAAATGATCCTTACATAATAAATGACATTCTTTTTCAAACAGCATCTGCCTATCTACAATGTTTAACACTGCAAAATCTGAACAATCTCATCCCTGTGTGAAATCTACATGTTCTCCTTTAGTTTCCAACTGTTGTTAATGTTCTGGTTAATGTTATTAGACGTCTTTACTCACTGAAACTGGCAAAGGCTGTGTCATCCATGCACATTTAGAAAATACAACTATCTTCCTTCAAATGTGCTGAGTTGTACTCATTGCAGCCACTGGAGCTGCACTAAATTATAATTCATGTATTTTTACACACACACACACACACACACACACACACACACACACACACACACACACACACACACACACACACACACACACACACACACACACACACACACACACACACACACACACACACACACATAATCATCTGTCAGATTTTTTAAATAATAAAATTTATTGTGTGGAATAATACTTTTTTGTTAAATAATGCTAGGAAATAAATATGTCCATCCAAAAACTATTTCTACATTAATATCCATTTTATTGTAGGCTTCAGGGTGATATTAATGTGAATTACAACACCCAATGTGATCTGAGGGTACCTGAGAATTAAGCACCTTCATTATCTGTTGGCTTCATATGAAAGACATATTGGATGTCATTAACAATTTAGTTTCCATCTGCAAATCCTCATACAGCAGTAATGGTAGCAGATTAAAAAAAAAAAACAACTACTGTATAGGCAAACCAAATGATTGAAACACAATAAAGCTGAGGGAACACAAAGCTACTTTGTGGCTTGAAGCTTGGTTTCAGGGGACTAGGTTTCAGGCCACAGCATGGCACACCGAGGGAGACATGGGGTTTGATACAGGAAAGTTTCCTTAAACTTGATCTCCCGGTCACCTGGAACCAGATTTCAAGCCACTGTTCCTGAAAAAGTGACTTTGTGTTCTCTCAGCTTAAAAAGCAGTAGAACTCAAAATCTCTCGTGATTGTAAATCATGATACAAAGGTAACCGAAAAAGGTTGAAAGTCATATGCAGCAGCCAGACCATTAATAGTTTTGATAATAAGACTCAAGATCTTGAAATCAAATTGACTATCAGCTTGTTAAATAAAAGGAAGAACAGAATGGCTTAGAACAAGAACAGAATGACATCCTGGAGATCGCTTGCCCTATGTGAACCATGAAATTAAAAATAAAATAACCCCAATAATACAGCCTGTTAGTGGATTATTGGAGAGGGTGGATCCATCAAGGATCTTCTCAAAAGATAGCATGTCCAACCAATATCTCCTGTGTTGTCCGAGGAGCACTGCTTCTCATTCTAAAACATTCCAGCTTATATATAAGTGAAGCATTACATGGCAACAAAGAATTGGATTCTTTGCAGTCTGGTTTCAAAGATAGATTTCAAGGAATGTCATCATAGAAGTGAGAACTGGTCCCTTAATGACAGATGATTGGCCTAAGGAAAGAGTTTATTGTAGGCGATGAACAGTAAAGGACCCAGAACAGACCTCAGAGGGACACCGAATGTAATTGACTGCTGGGCAATCTCTCTCCCAGCACTGTGACTCTGCCTTTAAGTAAGATTTTAAAAAAGGACAGCGCCAGCAAGACTGATGACCCTTTCCAGGCAATATAGAAAAGGTCCTCTCTATCAAACGCTGCACTGAAACCATTGAAAACTGACACAGAGTTTAGTCAGATATTAGAGGACGGTCAATGTCTTGAATTGCACAATATTGAAAAATAAATATAGTAACTGGGTTGGAATTCAGTTTGTACATTTAAACAAATAATACAATTTGTGCAGAGATTTTGTTTTATTGCAAGTCAGGTAATACATTTGTGATATGTGAGGAATTGCAATTTCCTTTTTGGAATCCACATATTCAAGATTTGCAGTTAATTTGTAAATACATGTGTACTTACAAATAATTACAATGTTAGTTTGCATAGTTACAATGTACTTAATGTGTAATTTGTTGTGCATGATATAAACCTAACCCTGTCTCTAATCCTAACCCTGTCTCTAACCCTAACTCTAAACCTAAGGCTAAAACCAGCCCTAAACCTAACCCCTTTCTGATACAATTGTGTACATACATATATTGTGCAAAAATGTACATGTTAAGTACACGCATAATGCATAATGAGTGACATTATAATTAAATGTAAGTATACATGCATTTACTGTGTAACTACTATGTAAATTACAGACACAATGTAAAGTGTTACCAAGTAAGAAATAGGTTTTCATTTGCGTTCCTTCTTTACTGGCACCTGTGGAAAAGCTTCATTAGGATCCATTAAAAAAGCCCTTGGAGTGGTGTGGTGTTTCACATAAAGAAAAGGATGGAAGTCTGCACTGAACTGTAAATTGCAACAGGTGGATCATTCCTCAATAACAGTAATGATCAATCAGAACTATTTCAAAGGTCAAACTCTCCACATGGTTTAGCATTCAATATTATATTTACCGGCATACACACATCACCAGACCTGGAGATGGAATCTTTTTTTAAGCAATATTAAGTATGTTGAGATTCTAAATGTTGAATTATTCAGTTGCTTAACCTGCAGAACTGATAAAACTCTGTACTGCAGATAAGGACCTTGTTGGGGGACCACAGACTAACCCTGGAGCTTACTCCCCATTGGCTCAGGTCAGACTGAAATAAACAAGATTGCGCCATGTTTCTGTCTATGCTGGTAGATTCTGAGCAGGTTGGTGACTGGGTCTTGACTGTCCTATTGATAGGGTTGCAGGGTACACTTTCACCAATGACATGTTTGCTTTTGGACACATTGTATTTAATTACTGATTTATGTATTATGTCATTTAGTTATAATTTGCACATATAGTTATAGTTTGATTATTTGTGTTATTGATTTCACCTGATTGTGTGCTTTTATATTTTCAATGTTTTATTCACACCTTGCAACCAGAGACTTATTAAGCACCGGCATCTAAAACTAATGAGTGGCCACCCACACATCTTAAAAGCCCATAGGTTAAACTGAGAGAGAGAGAGAGAGACGCAGAGAACAGTCCAAGCAGAAGTGAGGGAGCAGACAAGACTACAGAAAAGCAGAGAGAAACACAAATGCAGTGAGCAACCAAGAAAAAAAGGAACAGAATCTATAAAAGCTAAAACTGCAGTGGAGAGGACTGCCCCAGGATGACTGCAGATTGAGTGTGTCTACAGACTAGAGCAGTCAGATAAGCCTTCTAATAGCAATCGATTAATTGGGCACACAAAACATAATCGTTAGGAAAAATATCTATGATTATACCACCCACAGAAATGTGCTTTTCAGTTCTGGATTTATTTAGCCAAAACCCAAGCTATTTGATATAATCCACCCTTTCATAAATATAAACTAAGAGCTTGGATATACCTGGTATTGTATCGGCCACACCATTGTGTCATGCAGTAGATCACATTGTACACAATACAACCTGAACAGAAAACAACACCATTACAATACAGTTTACATTCACCTATCGTTTTTATTAAGGGATAATCTTTTCCTTTTGTCAATATAATGTGTAATATAGGTATATAATGCAACTGTAATACATGTAACCTTATTTCCTTTACGTCACACTGAAAGAAACTGCTTTTCAGCATTTAATCTTTAATTCATGTTCATGAAAGTACACTATTTCAACCATCAATTTATCAGGCATCCAAAATCCATTATTCGTGATCCATAAACAGTCCATAGTGATAAGCCCAGCACAGTATTATTAGGCAGTTATGTATCTCATTTGCTGAGAACTTTGCAGCACTATGGAGGGGCAAAATAGCCCACTGTCCCTAGATTGAAGAGATTTCTTCGTGATTCAGTCATTCGACTAGCTGAGCTAAAATTGCATCGATTGAAGCGATTCCTTCGGGATTCAGTCACTCGACTAGCTGAGCTAAAATTGTACTCGATTGAAGTGATTCCTTCGGGATTAATTACTTGACTAGCTGAACTAAAATTGCACTCGATTGAAGCGATTCCTTCGGGATTCAGTCACTCGACTAGCTGAGCTAAAATTGTACTCGATTGAAGTGATTCCTTCGGGATTAATTACTTGACTAGCTGAACTAAAATTGCACTCGATTGAAGCGATTCCTTCGGGATTCAGTCACTCGACTAGCTGAGCTAAAATTGCATTCGATTGAAGAGATTCCTTCGGATTTAAGTCACTCGACTAGCTGAGCTAAAATTGCACTCGATTGAAGCGATTCTTTCGGGATTCAGTCACTCGACTAGCTGAGCTAAAATTGCACTCGATTGAAGCGATTCTTTCGGGATTCAGTCACTCGACTAGCTGAGCTAAAATTGCACTTGATTGAAGCGATTCCTTCGGGATTAATTACTTGACTAGCTGAGCTAAAATTGCACTCGATTGAATCGATTCCTTCGGGATTCAGTCACTCGACTAGCTGAGCTAAAATTGCACTTGATTGAAGCGATTCCTTCGGGATTAAGTCACTCGACTAGCTGAGCTAAAATTGTATTCGATTGAAGAGATTCCTTCGGGATTCAGTCACTCGACTAGCTGAGCTAAAATTGCACTCGATTGAAGAGATTCCTTCGGGATTAAGTCACTCGACTAGCTGAGCTAAAATTGCACTCGATTGAAGAGATTCCTTCGGGATTAAGTCACTCGACTAGCTGAGCTAAAATTGCATTCGATTGAAGAGATTCCTTCGGGTCACTTAAGTCACTCGACTAGCTGAGCTAAAATTGCACTCGATTGAAGAGATTCCTTCGGATTTAAGTCACTTGACTAGCTGAGCTAAAATTGCATTCGATTGAAGAGATTCCTTCGGATTTAAGTCACTCGACTAGCTGAGCTAAAATTGCACTCGATTGAAGCGATTCCTTCGGGATTAAGTCACTCGACTAGCTGAGCTAAAATTGTATTCGATTGAAGAGATTCCTTCAAGATTCAGTCACTTGACTAGCTGAGCTAAAATTGCACTTGATTGAAGAGATTCCTTCGGGATTCAGTCACTCGACTAGCTGAGCTAAAATTTCATTCGATTGAAGAGATTCCTTCGGGATTCAGTCACTCGACTAGCTGAGCTAAAATTGTACTCGCTTGTTGCACTTGAGCTAACTTATTGAGCTGAGGAAATGTAGTTTGTTGTTTTTCCTAAAATCTGATAAGATCTTTGTCACCTTCATCACTTGAATCTCATCTTTATCGCAATCCTCGACATCATCTTCCCACTCAGTGAATCCTACTTCATTTTTCTGCTTTTTGAATCCAATCTCTTTAGCTTCATATTCTTTTTCAAGCATAACTTTGACTGTGTTCTCTTCACTCTGAGCACTAGGTGTCCCCACATCATAGGCAATGTTTGACAAAGCACTCACAGCAGGTTTGAAAGTGGTGAGTAGTTTCTTCACTTGGTCATAAATAGGCGTTCTTTCTTCGGTTGAGAGCATCTTTAACTTTTTCAAACGAGGGCAAAGAAATGTTGCAGTCTTGTGGGTGGAAGTGATTACTAGCTTCTCTTTTAAAAGGTGCAATGCACAATCACGTAAGTGAGACATATGTTCCGGGTCCCCATAAATAGACACTTCAATCTGTAAAACCAGGGCAACACCATGTGTATTGTAAGGTACTTATCCTCTTCCAGTTCTTCACTTGCTATTTTGAGGAGAGACAATAATTCAGTAAGCATTTTGAGCACATTGAGTTGTATACCATCCATTCTATCTAGCTGATCCCTGTCTTGTAAAAGTTGTCAGATCTCAGTGAACTATTTATTTATCATTGCTGCTTTACTATGCCAGCGAGTCTCACACTCCTGCATCGCTGCATGGGGTAAACTAACAACTCCAGATCTTTTTAAGGTATGAGTAAATCATTTTATTTTGTATATTATTCTATATTGTGCTGTTTTTAAATGTGAGTAGAAATAACTGAAATAAAATTTGTATTAAATATGTATTTATCATCAGGGTTAACGCATTTCTTTAAAAAAGTAACATGTTCAACCAAATCAAAGTTTAAGGACCATTCAACCAAATCAAACATTATTAGGCCGCACTGAAAGGTGAAAAAATATAAAATAAAACTCGTAAGAAATGTAAAAATGCGATATGTTTCGTCACCTATAATAAATAGCTTTTTTTTTTTTTGGTTGCTTTTCTGCAAAGGAGAATCCACCCCTAACTAATACGTCATCAGCAAGCACATACAAGCTCTGTGTGTTATTCTTTCACGTCGCTTCTTTTTCTTTCAGGCTCCATCCTCCCCAGCCACCACCTCGTAGCATGCCTCATCCCTGGGGGAGTTGGCCCATAGCCACTTCTTATCTGCAGCACTGGGTTGCATGTAACTGTTCATGTATTTCCAGCCGGCCTCACGCAGGTAACCATCTGGCACCCACGCACGAGGCCTCCGGCCAAATTTAGTTTTCACTGGGTGCCCACCACAGTTCATAAATCATCTGCAATTGAAATCATCATCATTCATTCAGTGCCATTCATTCATAACGGATTCTCTGCACACATTCTTTCCGCAAAAAAAGTCGAGTCAGATACACTTAAAATTTCTTATTGCCTGTTCCCTCGCAAATGGAAATGGCAGACTTTCATCACATATATAGTATGAGTCATTATACACCTTAGCATTTCTTACGCTATTTATATATAGAATAAGTGTCATTTACACTGGATTATGATATGGAAATTAAAAGGAGAGCAATAAATGGTTAAAACGCATTAAAACGATTAAAAGAAAAAAAACATAGAGCTATCTATTTATATGAATTAAAATGCTCTCTCAAAAAAGGAGACAAATAAATATATACCATTTGAATATAAAAACTGGTAACCTTAGTAGAAGTAGCCACAGCAGCTAGTCTTTAAAGACACTGCTCGCGTCCTCATTCCTCTCTGTCCACAACAAACAAGGCAGGCTGTTTCCTCATTGCAAGAGTGCCACAATAGCATCAGTAGTGTTATGATGTAAATGGTAATTCACATGACCTCACCATTAAAGTCTTTGTGTGGATATAAAGGAGCCAAATAAATGCCCTTTCGTTCTACTCAGCAGTCCTCTTATTCTATTACTGTTTTATTTTTCTGGTGTTATGAAGTAGTGCATCAGATTTAAAAGATTGCTTTTCAGTTTGGGATTTAGGCAAAACCCAAGCTATTTGATATAATCCTCCCTTTCATAAATATAAACTCAGAGCTCGGATATACCTGGTATTGTATCAGCCACACCATTGGGTCATACAATAGATCACACTGTACACAATACAACCTGAACAGAAAACGACATCATTACAATACAGTTTACATTCACCTATCGTATTTATTCAGGGATAATCTTTTCCTTTTGTCTATATATTGTGTAATTGAGCATATATAATGCAATTGTAATACATGTAACCTCATTCCCTTTCTGCCACACTGAAAGAATGGGTCTCATTAGAACTAATATGGTACTCTTTCAATGTATTAAATATATGGCACAGACAAGCTATTAAAACTGGCATGTTTTCTGTCAAATACTAAACAAGATACTGTACTATAATCTATTGAAATACATGCAAACTGCATTATCTGCTGAAGCACTCCTACTGTGTCTCACTGAAAACAAGAAATGTATACGCAGCAAACTGTCATTCTCAGAAGATTTATTTTGGAAAACTGTTAATTTAACTCAAAGACAGTAATGGCAGCATTGTGAAATTTACAGGAGTATAATTAACTACTATCATGTAATGCCATTTTTACATTTAGAACACGTCTAAACGGTAACACACACCCGTATATTTGAACCTTTGCTAATGGATTTTGGGAGGATTGTATATTGGGAACAGGAGAGTCACTAGAGAGAACGTGTGACTGTACTCTTAAACATGCTAGTGGAACGGTACTGTACTGTATGCATCCCATGGTCAAAGCACAGTGCATTCAAGCAGTACTGTCTTTACTCACCCAGTAAAGACAGTACTGCTTGGAGAGCAGGATGAGTCTTGTAAGCCTGGTTCGCCCCAAGCAGTGCAGAATTGCCAATCTTGACTGGGAGCCATCTGCGAGCTCTGCCCTGTTTATTCCCCTCCTGTTCAACGGAGATTGCCCAGGCTGGGCTCTTCCTCCGGGGTGCAGTAGTTTGGTAACATCTTAAGTTTTATGGGTTAAAAGTGGCTACTGGGTTTAAGTTGCTCATGCCCAGGGTAAGTGGGTTGAAGACGGGAAGCAACACTTAAATTGAGGATACTATCTGAAAAAGAAGGAATAGCATTGGCAAGCATGGATAAGCACAGATTAATACATTGAAAACCACGTTTAAAATGTACTATTAAATTGGAAACTAAATTGCGTAAACTTGCTTATGGGGGTAGGTTAGGGTTAGGGTACTTGTTACCTGATAGTGTGTTGTTCTTCCTCGCTTTTAAAAGCCATTCTTTTAATATGACTATAAACAATTAATCACTTTGGTGTTAAAATTCACCGCTACAGTTTTTGACAATTTGAAATGCCTGAATAACTGTGTAGATTTACATGGAAATTATACAACACTGCAATGTCATTTTATATCATTTTTCAAATGCTAAATCATTGTACCTAGACATATACATATTTAATCTGTGTAAGCTAATTTGTACAAGAGTATATTTATTATGCAAACGATGTGTGTGAATAACAAATGTTTTATCATTTAAATTGAATGTGAATTTTGGGTTTAATGTAATTTCATTCATATTACATGATAGAACAAACAAATAATTTAAATAGCATTAGATGAATGAAGAATGTACACACCATAATGATTACACACTTTATTCCCAGATAACATATTTAATAAACTCTTACCATACCCACTTAATGCAGTTTAGACTCAAAATGTCATTCATAAATGAGGGAGAAAGTGATCAGAGATCAACCTAGGCTGGGTGATGGAGGACCATCAACCCCCAGAAGGGATCCCTGATTTGGGTTAAAAAGGCTTCCAGCAAGTTCATAAATATTAATGTGAAACAACTAATCTTAAGAAATGTTATGAACCTGTAAATAATGGGTAAGAAGTGATAATTTAACCAATAAAACATGACAATGAGTAGGTAATGTGCCTCACATTATGATATACATTTTTACAGTTGGTATATCAAACATGTTTTATGAAGTTAATGAGTTTGGCAAATGCTGAGCACAGGCTAAGAAATCAGTGAACTGTACCGTCTCCAGATTGACACTCACAAAAAGTTCAATTAACATACTGCACAGACATAATAACAAATGAATCTGGTTGCTAACAGATTCCTCTGCAAGGAATTTGTAGGTGAGTTTCCAGGTACACTTTTCCCTTTTCTTACTTGAATTACAATTGAATTGAATTGAATTACAAAACACCTATCACTTGCTTTTCTGATTCTAAAATAAGAAACACACGCTACCTTCTTTGGCTAAAGGCAGACAGTCCCCCCCATCCACTTACAAACTTGTTTAGCTAGTGAAGTATCCCAGACTTTTGATTATCTTATTATCAGCAGTTTGTTTGCAGTCAGCTCCGCTTCATCTATTGTCCTGTTAGCTCTGTCAGTGCTGTGTGTTTTGGATTTTTTCCAATACTGATCATCTGCTTGTATTCATTCCAGCTCCTTATTCTCTTTGGCATTACTGAAAATATACTTGAATTATCTAAGGATTAGGCTGGCATTAGTGGATTCATTTTAACCCTCTATAGACCGGGCTTTTGGACATTCTCTTACGGAAAACATTAACAAATCCATCTATTGTCCATCTACTGCTGAAAAATGACAAAAAACATGTTTGCGAGCAAGACATTTTAAATACGTTTTATATATATATATATATATATATATATATATATATAATATATATATAGCTCTGGAAAAAATTAAGAGACCATTGCAAATTTTTCTTAAATCAGCATCTCTACATGTATGGCAGCCATTCCATTCCAGTGTCTGTTAAATTCCAACACAGGCACACCTCATTCTACTGAATGAGGTACTGATTAGGGGATCACCTGAATCAAATCTTATTTAACAAGGAAAAGTATAAAAACCACTCCTGTGGTCATCACTATCCTCTTGCAATAGGACCAGCTGGATGGCAAAACAGTGCTAGTAGTACCTCAAAGGTAATTGGAATCAAAAAAATAACTATTGACCATTCAAGAGTTGAAAAGGAAAGTTTTGAATGAGGAAAAGAAGGGTTCAATTCTGGCTTTACTGGCAGAGGGATACAGTGAGCGTCGGGTTGCTTCCATCCATAAAATTTCAAAGACGGCGGTTCATAAGAACAAGGTCAAGCAGCACACATTGGGGACAACAAAGCTACAGACTGGCAGAGGGCGAGAACGACTCTCCACTGACCGGGATGACCGCCAACTCATTCGAATGTCATTCAGCAACCGTAGGATGACATCAAGCGACCTACAAAAAGAATGGCAAACGGCAGCTGGGGTGAAGTGCACGGTGAGGACGGTTCGAAACAGGCTCCTAGGGGCAGGGCTGAAGTCATACAAAACTAGAAAAAAACCCTTCATCAATGAGAAGCAAAGAAGATCCAGGCTGAGGTTTGCAAAAGACCATAAGGATTGGACCGTACAGGACTGGAGTAAGGTCGTCTTCTCTGATGAGTCCAATTTTCAGCTTTGCCCAACACAAGCCAGTGTCTCGCACCCACTGTGAAATGTGAAGGAGGATCAGTGATGATCTGGGGGTGCTTCAGCAAGGCTGAAATCGGGCAGATTTGTCTTTGTGAAGGACGCATGAATCAAGCCAAGTACAAGGTTGTCCTGGAAGAAAACTTGCTTCCTTCTGCTCTGACAATGTTCCCCAACTCTGAGGATTGGTTTTTTCAGTAGGACAATGCTCCATGCCACACAGCCAGGTCAATCAAGATGTGGATGGTGGACCACCAGATCACGACCCTGTCATGGCCAGCCCAATCTCCAGACCTGAACCCCATTGAATACCTCTGGAATGTGATAAAGAGGAAGATGGATGGTCACAAGCCATCAAACAAAGCTGAGCTGCTTGAATTTTTGCGCCAGGAGTGGCATAATGTCACCCAACATCAATGTGAAAGACTGGTGGAGAGCAGGCCAAGACGCATGAAAGCTATACTTGAAAATCAGGGTTATTCCACCAAATATTGATTTCTGAACTCTTCCTAAGTTAAAACATTAGTATTGTGTTGTTTAAAAATTAATATGAACTTATTTTCTTTGCATTATTCGAGGTCTGACAGCACTGCATCTTTTTTGTTATTTTGACCTGTTGTCATTTTCTGCAAATAAATATTCTAAATGACAATATTTTTATTTGGAATTTGGGAGAAATGTTGTCAGTGCAACATTAAATAGTAAAACCAGAGAAACTGATAATTTTGCAGTGGTCTCTTAATTTTTTCCAAATATATATATATATATATATATATATATATATATATATATATAGTGGAAGGGTGGTGGGTAATTCACTGACACATGAGACAGAACAGTTGTACTTGGAACACCACCCAGGTGCCCAGTTTTATTTTCGGCACTTTCACTGTTTTACCCGCAGAGGGCACTGTTGTCCGTGGGCTGCCTATCAACAATGATAAACAACACCACGGTAATACCAAAGCTGGTAAGTTGAATTAACTGCGGGCACACTCGCAGGTGGTCAAAATAATACATAGAACAGAAGGCAAAAAGAACAAGGAAAAATAAAACAGTAATAAAACTACAAATAAAAGGTGCTGCACTTGGCAGCGTTATCCTGGTCGCCGCTACCCGCACGACCCGGATCACCATCCTACTCTAGCGGCTCCCTGCCTGCTCTAAACAATACTGGTTTCTCTCTCCTCCACCAGCTCTTCCTCACACACAGTGCATCTACAAAGGCAGACCTGAGGAAACAGCAGAGCATTTTTTTTTATAGAGCTAGCAATTTCCTAAGACTCACCTCCCAGCCATTCAGAGAGGGGGAAAGTCCACACACCCACTTTCCCACCTCCCCGTGTCACTGCCATGACTCACAGGTGGTTGTTGGAAGACTGCCGCCCTCTTCCTGCAGTACTGTGAACACGCCAGCAGAGTCAGCACAGATCTCCCCCTGTATATATATATATATATATATATATATATATATATATATATATATATATATATATATATATATATATATATATTCACCATTCTATGGAATCTCGTACCTACTCTGTGCAGTACAGTAGTTATTATCTCTTGATGGCAGCAAAATACACAAGAACAAGAGATAACATTGCACACAGTCTCTGTGTCATTTTTATTTACTGTAGATCCTCAGTGTATGAAACTTTAAATGTAACATGATAGTGTTTTTCCATTATTTCTGTTTATACTGTATGTATATATTACACACTTTAAATAAAATATATTCAGCTATTATGAAGCAAAATACAATGACTGCCCTGATTTCACCAAAAACACCACATAAGGATTTTTTAAAAGGATTTTTCCCTTGAAGGTCTGAATGCTGGGATTAAAAAAATAAATAAGTGTAACTGCTGCTCGTATTGCATATTTTTAGAGCTTTATGGATGAAAAATGCACTGCATTTATTTTGAAAGGGATTACAGTACCTGCTTATGACGAGACATAAGATATGTAAATAAAATATTTAACATTATAACATTTAAACAAGCATTCTATAGTCTAGAGCCAACACTCCAATTTTATGAAAAGAAGAATTCGTCTGAATAAGGACATTTGTCTCATGTGATATTCCATGCCATACTCACTCGAGTGTTAAATCAGATTCATTACTGAAAGTCAAAAGGAGCATCTGCTGCCTGCTCAGGCAGGCTTTTAAAGAGGCCAGCTCGTTTCTCCTTAAGTCTGATCGAGATGAAAATTGGTTGTAGTTTGTTTCATAATGATGTTTGAGGCTGCTCGCCTTATACAGACTACAGTGTGTAAGTGATTTGTTGCAGATGAAACACAGGGTTACAAAGAGGAAGGCCTAGGCAAATTAGACAGCGGCCTGAAAGCAAGGAATCTGCATTATGTGCGAAGCACAGCTCCGGTGACGTTTAACACCATGGTAACTGGGTATGGAGTGATCAACAGTAAGCTGCGTTCATTCCTGTGATAGAGAGAGAAGGATTTGATATTGAAAATCTGCCTCCCAATGAGAAAGGACGCCGTGTAAGGACAGTGGTATTCTGCCTCCTAGATGGACCGGAAGGTAACCGCATTAGGAAGGGCGCATAGTTGCAAGTACCCAGAATGACTCCATTGCAAGCAGCTGCAGGTTGACCCTCTATTGGAGAAACCATGGCGACGGGTTGTTTGCAGGGAGGAGTGTATGGGTACAAAGGAGTAGCAGCTACGTTGGTAAGCTGCCTTGCGCTGAGAACGTAAACTACCGACCGGAGGATTTCGTTTTGTTGTGATACGTGTTTGTTTTGTTACGTGTTTGTTGTCTGCAGGGAGGAGTACAGAGCCAGCGGCTGCAGCCACGGAGCCAGCCCGCATCACTCGAGCACTACCCTCACCTCACTACACCAGCACCGCCCGGCGAATTAAGAGCACTTTCGTGCACGGGATTATTGTGGAGTGTTGTGTTTATTATTTGAGACTGCACACCAGCCGTGTTCCTCCCGATACCATTGCTGGCAGAGGCCGTGGTTCTTTTTGTTCTTTTATTAAAGACACAGACATTTTTGGGAAAAGAACTGTTTGGACATTGTTTTATTCACCACACCACTTGTACAGTTCACAATTCTATATGCCGTTCTATAGAGAAAATTGCTTTTTGGAGATGCAAAGTTTCAAGAAGTAAGCCACTAGACACACTCATTTTCACTTTTAGAACAAGAATTTGGCAAGTTAATAATTTTAACTTATGGTAATTTATGGTGTTTTGGCAGTAAATAGAAATTGTAATAAAATATGTTCAATTCTGATCTCTGAAGTCCTGAATCAATTGAAAAAACAATAAAAATCTGAATGTTGCTTATCCTTATGACAAGGAGCTTCTTTTCAGAGTGTATGTATAGATCTGCTAAACATGCTCAGGGTCAAAGAACAAGAACAAGAACAACAACACAACAACAACAACCTCAACAACAACAACAACAACAACAACAGAAATCTGTTTAAAGAGAGTGTCATTGATTTAGTTATTATTTTTTAAACATTGAAGAGTTGTTGTATTTCCCACCTTGTTCTTCTAAACATAATTTGGTGACATTCTTTGCTTAAGCGCTTGTGGTTTTCTATTGCCTGTTGCTGCTTTTGTGCGATAGCAAGGAATGCAGCCCAGACACGGACCTTGGTTACCTTGGTTACCAAGCCACTTGTCTCCTTCATGTAGTGATGTCTTGTCTGTTAGTTTTATTTCAGGCTTACAATGATTTTTGCATTCCCTCTATTTCCTCTTCTCCACCTGTAGCTTTTAATGGGATCTGGACCATGAGGAATTACCTATTGTTGGTAACATTTTGATTTGATTGTCCAGCATGTTTGTTGTTTATTAACTGGTAATAACTAATCTGCTGATATGTCAACAAACATGTTTCAATATATGTCAATTTAAATGATAAATAATAAGATGACATACTTTATTTTTTATTGCTTACACATGGTATCAATGTCACATAGCCATCGGCAATGTCCTGAAAAAAAAATGAAGCCACTTAATCACTAGATATATTACTATGCAGGCTACTACTTGCAACTATTACTTCTATTAGAACCAGGACCAGAGAATGCAGTTAGAAAGTAACTGGAAACAGACTTAGGGTTGCCAAACCACGATGCTGATTGGGATCCTTCAAGACCTGACTTGACAAAGCAATGGCATCAGTCAACTACTACTGCAGGGACCGGACGAGCACTGATGGGTTGAATGGCCTCCTCTCGTCAAAGACTTTCTGGAAATTGAATACTTTTCCTGTCCTCTCTGTTCACGAAGGGATTTCATAGCAACTGTCTTCCTAAGGCGGAGCAAACAATACCATGAATCGTGTGGTAGTTTTGGAATGTGGACTCCTGGAAGAGCCAAGCTAATGCCACCATGCCCTACTTATGAACTCAGTCTCAGACTGCAGACCTTTGTAACACCATGCTATTCCTTTTCATCACCATAGTTCTTGCAATAACTGCATTTCCAGAAATATAACATAGACATAGAAATACAATATCATTTCCTTTTAGTATATACTTTTAGGCAACTCCAAACAATTTCAAATAACTGGCGTATCTGCTTCTTGAAATCTATGCAATTTACAGTGCATAAATTCAGTTTCGACTGGTCAAAGAATTCATTTAAAATGACAGTTGTCAACTTAAGTGGTTTGAAATTGGATCAGCAAAATTATAAACCAAATTTACAGAATGAAAAAAACCTAAAACGCAAGACAAGTATGTGTTAACCTATTGTTTGTAATTGTGTAATGTAACTTGTAAACTCAAGGAGAAATTAACTGCTTAAACATAATTAAATATGTATATACATGCCTACACACTGTATCTGCATAGGGGGTATTCTGAATCAAGTGTAAAACCAGAGAAATACATTCTGAGAGGAATAGGACAATTTCAACTCAATAAGACTTGTAGTTTCATGCTAGGTTTCTAGCATTACAAAGTCTTTATTTCTTTGCACTTCATCCTAAGGCCCATAGCCTCTTACTCCTATACAAGATCACATGTGGATATTCAGAGAATAATAGTTGTAATATTGATTTGGCAATTATGTACTGGTCTAGTCTTTAAACTGAGGACTATACTGTATGTAGAAGCAAAGCATGCATGTGTGGAGAAAGCTTTCTTCGAATCCACATGGCGGTGATAAATTCATAATTCATGTCAATGTGCTCCCATTGCTAAGACACTCCCACAATTCATCTTTTTTTTTTTATTACCAGAAAAAAGAACCCCTGCCAGGTATAGTATTTTACCCTTTCCGAGAACCCTAATCCTTACCCTAAGCCTAACTTCAATTGATCATGGAAAAAGATGTTTAATAACATTGTAATTATGTGTAAGTACAAATGTTTTTATAAGTAACTACAGTGTAAATACACAGTATTTAGAGACACTGAATGTAAAGTGTTGCTCATATAACAAAAACCAAGAAAGGTTGCATGCTTTCCTACTTGATTTCAGTGAATTTCCTCTCAGTAAATGTGACAATTTCCAGTTTGAAACATCTCTGTGTGAGACCTTGTCTCCTTGGATGTGTGGCTAAGCTTGTTTTTCCACTTCCTTAGAAAGGCAGATCACACAATTAATAGCTGAAAGGGAAACTGACATTTCTTTTTGAATATTTGGCACTGACTGCAGCCAACTTTCCGTCAAACAATCTGGCCACCAAGTTTAAAACCGGTGTGCTTGCAGATGGGTGGGTTGCTGTATAACCTCTGTGCTCAGTTGCACAAGGAAAGTGCTTTTGACTAGGCTGCCATTTAACGTAGCACCTATATTATTGATGAAGAGTCTGTGTGCACAGAAATATGAGATCTCACACTTAGGAAAATGCAGAGCTCAGAGTTCTAACGACTACATGATTTCTAAACAGTTACAACATGTGCTCAATTACAGTTTAACATTGCTGTCGTTCATGAATACAATTTTAGTCTTGTGGCATTGCTCTTCCTCACAGTGACATTCTTCTGGAACAGCACAATCTAGAGATGACATTTGGAACACAATTCTATACTCACCCAAGGTGTGTGGCTCAGTTTTTACAGGCCAGGTCTCTGTAACAATTTATGGCAAGTGTCCATAACTAGTATGTAATTACATTGTAATAACACATTAATTACACGTGCAGTTGTGCAGTTACAATGCAACAACATTTAATTGCTAGCGTAATAACCCTTCACTTACCAAACTATGAGTACATGTAGTTCCCTCCCCGGTCAGCACTGCACTGCCCAGCTAGAATTCAGATTAAGAAGACCCTATTCATTTTACAGTCACAGGTAATTGACACTGTCTTGTCCTGGTATTGTTATTAAAGTAGATATATTTTGAGTTATCTGTTCTTATGATGCGTTTGGTGTTTTTTTAAAGTCAAGTGAGCCTTTATTGTTAGTAGATTTAAATGGTGAAAGAGTTAACAATTAATATTGATTTAAAAGCAGTTTAAATAGATACGTAATTATAAAGCAAAAAAAGCTTACCAGACTACACATATTATGTAGGATTTATCAATTGCATAGAGACAAAGGACAGTTCCTAATTTCTATTAAGCTTTTTTGAATGGTATTGACTTGTGTCTAGTATCCTCTATTCCTCAGGTCATTTTATCTTGTGATATGTCATGTCTTGTTGAGTGACCCTAGGATCTTAGCATTGCCTAAACAATGCTAAGGACAGGTTTAAGTAGATTGCAACTCAAGTCAAACTCATTGAAATTGGGAGTCAATCAATTGCCTTCTGAACAGTATTCTGTATCTGTGAAACTGATTCAGGCTTCAGAAAGACAAGGTGTCTGTTGGAACAATGGCTGCTAATTGTGTCTGTCCTTCATTTTGGCACGTTGACCTTGTACTTATTTAAGAACTCAATGGTCAAATGGGGTTTTCATTTGTTGTACCTATCTGTAACCACCACCTAAACTGTAACCATCTACAATGAAAATATAATTGAAATAAAAAATAAAATAATAAAAGATTCACATTCAATGAACGTTTATCGTTTTAAGAGGCCTCATATACATGCTGTATCCTTAATTGTATGTCAGTGGCCATCCACAACACCTTATCACCAAGAAATAAAAATAGTAATTATTAGAAATGACAAATCAAACTGGTCTCAACCCCTTTACAGTTCCCTCTGTTGATTACATGTTTAGTATTCACTAAATAATATGATTTGTGCTGCTATATGACTGCACAAAAGACATAAATAAATACATACATAACAGCAATAAAAGGATGAGACGGTTTGGAGTCCATTATAAGCTGGTGAAAGATGCAGAAGGGTTTTGAATGATGTTATAAAGAGTACAGGCTAGTTAAGAATGCAGAGCTCCAAGGACTTAGGAATGTGAAGGTGGGTTTTTAATGTAATTTTAAACTGCTTTCATCTTCACCGTCTGTCTGAGAGTATAGTACCACTGTGTTGCTAGGCTTATTTTTGGAATAACAAAAATATATCCCACACTAGACATACCCAAGCTTGTGGTATACATTACATTATTAATAATAAAAGTTATTACTTTCTTTTAATGATAGATTATTATTATTATTATTATTAATAATAATAATAATAATAATAATAATAATAATAATAATAATAATAATAATAATAATAATGTACCCATGGAATAAAAAGAAGGTGCTACAAAAAAGGTACTTCTATGATTCCCTGGTAACCATGGAAACATGTGGATTTAATGTAATGCTCTATACATTCTTAGGTAATCTAAAGTGAATGATTTATGAATACAAGAGATCCAAAACAACAGCAATGTATTAACTTATTGGCTGCTTCCAGTTCATCAGTTCAAAATTCCTCTTGGTGTGCCAGCTAGGCCACATCATTGAGATGAATTTCAAAGCAACCTCCATGCCAGCATGACTGAAATCTAGAAAATAAACATCCATTACCTGATTTTAAAAAAGACACGTTAAAGTAAGAACCAAGCCAGACATTTTGATCCAGTGGGGAATGATTTTGTTTTTGAAAAATCGAAATGATTTTGCATTTTCTTCTGTTTTGTATTATTATTTTTGTAGATCGAATCCTTTTTTTTTACAATTTGGAAAGCCCAATTCTTTTTTTTTTAATTTCAACCCGGCTCACCGCTGGCATCCACATGCTGACTTCGGAGAGATGAAGACAGAGTCATAGGACCACGCAGCTCTGAATAGGTAGTCCCACAGACAACTGGCCTGTCTACAGGGGTCGCTGGTGCGCAGTGAGCCAAGGACACTCTGGCCAACCTAAGCCCTCCTTACCCAGGGGGGCACTTGACCAATTGTGCACCATCCCCTGGGAAGTCCCATCCATGGTTGGCAGTGGAATAGCCTGGACTCGAACTGGTGACCTCCAGGCTAGAGGGTGTGGAGTGCCTTTGCAGGATGCGCCACTCGGGAACACCCTTAAATTGTATTCATAATGTAATTGGTGTGCAATATATGTGGGCTTTCTTCCTGAGACAGTTGCAATATGCTTTAGATAAGAGAGAGAACACATCTAATGTCTCTAATTATTGTGTGGTTACATAGTAGTTACATAGTAAATACATGTGTACTTATACATACTGTGGCAAAGTGGTAATTAGTCAAGCAGGTGTATAGCAGGTGCAGTGGTGGTACAGTAATCCCAAGAAACAAACAGTCAACAAAGTATGGGTGAAATGGTTTGTTTTTAATGGTTTTATAATCCAATGGTCTGATTACCAGTCAGTAAACAATAACGAGCTTGCAATACACAACAATGTGTATTGCACAGTAGTGAAAAGGGTTGCAGCCCTGTAAATAATAAGCACTGTACTAACACACACAATTAGACACACACGCCATCACAGGTCCAAAGTGAGTGCTCTCAGTGCTTGTGGTGAAGTACAGTGGTGAAGTTTTGTCCGGGTTTATTGCTGGCCTATAGCGACTGCTCCGGGATGTGTTAGCCATCTATAAACACACAAGTAACAATTATAGACAAGACAAACAAAAGAAACACAATTATTTATTTCATGCACTGCACGGGTCCTTCCAGGTTAGGTTTCATAACCAAAGTGAAGGAAAAAATTTACGATTCTCCGGCCCCTTTATACTATCACGCATGACCTCTTGGAAGCAATTGCAGCTGACTCTATTGCGTGTAGCTGCTACCTCATTTACCTTCCGGGTCAATAAGTTCCTGCAACTGAGTCTTGCCTTCTTTCAGACCCAGGAAATGAACTGTCAGGCAAGCCTGTCCAAAGACTTCCCTTTTCGCTATTTAGTGCCCTCACAGGTCGGGAGGGAGATTTCCAGCTAGAACTCATTATATTTCCTTCACAATACTTACAATGTTAATATGCATAGTTACAATGTACTTAACATGTACATCTTTTTGCACGATATATGTAAGTACACAATTGTATCAGAAAAGGGTTAAGGTTATGATTAGGGTTATATCATGCAAACAAATATACACATTAAGTACATTGTAGCTATACATAATAACATTGAAATGATGTGTAAGTACAGATATATTTATTAATAACTACTATGTAAATACAAAGTAATTAGAGACATTTAATGTGAAAAAAAAAAAAAAAAAATGAATAAAAGGTGCACTCTTGAGCCATTATATTTAATTTGGTGTTTGGTGCTCCAGCCTAGTCAAAATAATTGTATTCAATCATAGTCTGGATTTATGTTACTGAATGTCTACAGGCAACAGATGAGAGCCTTTAAGTAAAGTATTAATATCATAATGCAGGCTTTTAATATGTTAGAGAGTAGAAATAAACATTGCACTGGCGATTAGAATTATTGATTGTTGGTTGCTTCTGGTTCAACAGATAATTTGCCATGATGATTGTTTTCCAAGTTTAAAATGTAACATACAGTTTTGAAAGTTAAAATAAAACACACCACACTGTTAACATCTGGCAGTAGGTATAGGACTTTCAGTGGGCATCCTCTGAAACTACAACCAAGTCAATTGCCTGTCTGCATCCAAAAGCTTGAGAGGAGGATATATTTTTTTAAATGTAATATCTTCTAAAACTAGTTTCCAACCTTAACTCCTAGTCGTTTGTGAGTAGTCTGTTACTGGTCACACAAATAAATCACACAAATCAGCAATGGCACAATGACAGGAAAGTGGTAACCAAGTTAATGACAGACAGAGAGAAAAGACTGTTTGAGAGAGTGAAATATTAATGACTACATGGACTGACACCCTTCGAGACCCCTTCCAGCACCTTGTGGAGTCTATGCCACGACGTGTCAAGGCTGGGATCAGGACAAACGGTGGCCCAACCTGCTATTACAGTAAGTATTAATAGTGTGTGTGTGTGTGTTTCCATTTTGTACTGCAATGCTGTGTTCACGACATAAGCTTCTGTTAGATTGAATAGCATCATAGAACTACGGTACTATAGCAGCACGGTATTTTTTTTTTTTTATTCAATCCAATCCTTAGTGTGAAAGTTACAGATGCACGGTGAACTTACCCAGCATCTGTATAAAGGGTGATATATTTTAAAATCAGGATGTCTCCACTCAGTAATTATATTATATATATATATATATATATATATATATATATATATATATATATATATATATATATATATATATGTACTGTCTTTGTGAATTAAGCGTCTTCGCTATTTAAATGTATTATATTATAGTATTTATTATTATTATATTATTATTATTATTATTATTATTTTTATTGTTATTATTATTTTTATTATTATTATTATTTGCATAGACTTTCTGTGTAGAATTAACATGGCATTTTCCAGTAATCACTCTTCCATCTACCTGGGAAAAACATTTGACCAGCAAAAGCAGACCAGAAAACTGTACACTGTCTGGCTGGTGTCACTTTTCCTGTAATAGGAAGGGCATTTCAGTGTTCAGTCAAACTAAAACCCTATAAACTTCAATATTAAACTTGTGCTCCTGCCATACACTAAACTGCCTTAACATATAACAGTTCTAGTCAGATCAAAGTATATTAATTTGACCTGATCCTATTTTTGTTTTTATCAAGTAAGCCCATGAAGACGGAAGATCAAAGTGTGCTCTATGAAAACGCAGTACAGAATTACAGTGATGCATGTGGGTTTTATTTACTTAGAACCAGTATGGCTGAAACAGATCCCTGATTATATATGGTACTTTACAAACTTTCTGGCAGAAGAAATGAAAGCAAGCTTCTTAAGAAATCATTGTTTAGTTACCAAAACCTTTATATAGCATGCATTTTCCAAAATGCTATTATATCATGACTGCAAAATATGACATACAGTAAGTGGAGAGGCTGACCGTAGAGAAGCCATGGGCATGGGGTCAGGTGCCCTCCCCAGTTAGACAAAGCCATTTGCAAAGTATACATTTTGTCATATGTACTAAGAGAAAATATGTTAATGAAAAGAGCTGCAGTATACTACTTTAAATATTTGTTGCGTCTTCTTAGCCAGATCTCTAGCATTATACACTGCGAGAGTCCTGCGACATTGTTCAAATAAATAGTGGGAGTTCAGTTGTGGTGTGCTGCAGCAGAGGGTGCCCAAAGGATAACGTCTATACATGAAGTGTGCAAGAATGAAAATTACATTGTTTGTTAAATGTAAACATCATCTGTACAATGCATTCTTTTCCGTCTTGCATATTGACCTATTTTAATACTATTATAATATATGACCTTCACCCCCAAAAATCTTTTCATAATCATACCACGGCCTCTCGTTAAATCAGACATGTTTGTCCAACATATATATAAGGAGGTGTCAGGTTTAAAAACAATACAATCAAATCACATACATACATTTATAGTGCTCAATGCATTTTAAAAGTAAATCATTGGACTGGAATAACACTAATGTGTTTTGGGTATGCTACACATTACATTATGAATAAATATAAATCTGTACAGTAGGACTATACAGTATACTGTACAGTGGTAAAATCATATGAATACCTAGCACACTTTCTTTTTACTTTAGACTACTGGTAACAAAAAATATTGTATTGTGCACACTGGTGTACAATGTGAATAAAGGTTACTTTAAATGGAAACTAAATGATTTTAGGATTTTTTAAATGTTATTTTAATTATTATTATTTTTAACTTTGCCTACTTAATAGCCTAGAGAATTAATACATAATAGATCATGGTCCTACAGAGATGCTCAAGAGCTTAAGGTGTAGGTGGCACATGTGTGCAGTCTATTGCTCCCAATATGCTGGGGAATCCAGAAATGTCATAGAAATATTTTTTTTCAAGGCTTGTAAGTACACCCTGACTTTAGTGAAAATTAGGTATTTGGGTGTTCAGCTCAAAAAAGCATTGAGCACAACTGGCAACGCACGAGAAAAAGAGGACTGGGAAATGCCAGCAACAATTGCGACTGTTTAAAACCTGCTTTCAAAAGTTCTTAACAAATTAATGCAATTGTAAGTTTCGCAATTGTTGACAGCTTTAGTACACCTCATTGTAATATCTGAGAACCCTCATTTGCACTATCTTCTCCCCCTTTTTGCAATTCATGCAGGAATGCCCATAATTACATATTCATCTAAGGTTAATCAGCAAAGAAAATCTGCTGCCACAAACCATTTCCTAAAAAGTCACTAACAGCATTGTGCATGCTTAGTACATTTCACCCTAGACTTCCTACTCGTTTGCAACTGGTTTGCGACTATTGCGACAGGTGCAGAACTTTAGTACATCTACCCCTATGTCTGGTATTGGAAGCCCCTTAAATATGCTTGATATTAACATGATTTGATCTAAAGTTAAAGTGAGTTATCTGTCAGAACCATCACTTTGCTTAATGAACAGAAAAACAGTTTTCACTCTGAACAGTTAACTTGTTTCTTCCTGGCCTTGATAGGTTTCTGCAAGGCTCCTTTTTTGGCAGAAATCCATGACTGGGCTGGCTAATTCCTGAATACTCTTCTCCTTGAAGCTTTATCTTTATATTGCCAGGTCCATTCAGTAAAGTTACGATCTGGCAAAGCATCAGTGCAATCCATCACCCCTGCAATTTGAGCAGTTTGCTAACACAAGGGAGGCAATAACAGAGTATATCATAAAGACCAGGGGTGCAGACAGGCAGATAGAATGAAGACATTGCGAAACAAAGCTCAAATAAGAACACATATTTGCAAAGGAATAGAACTCGATGAATGCAGTTGTATCATACTACACAGTGAAGAGTATTCAGGGAACTATGTGCAGTAAACCAGCCTTGTGTGGCACTCTCAAATACTCATATTCTTACTGTAGTGTAGATATTTAAAAACAGGGAAGTATGGCTAATAAACTACTAATCCTAATAGAGCTTGTAGAAGTAGCTCATACAGCACCACAGTCAGAATGTGTTACGTATAGTCTGAAGGTATGGCATTATCATATCTACAAAATGCACTGTACATTAAATGATGCTTGGTGCACAGGAGTCTCTGTACTGAAGATTTATTAAATTACTGATGAGAATAGTCTCAAACGTGAAAAGTGAGAGAAGAGCATCCAGTGTGAGTGTGATTGCTGAAGGACATGAGCACCTACAGTAGTTGGTGTGAAGAGAATGTCTCACAGCAGGATATCTTGACAGCAGTCCATAAGCACACATTCGATTGGTGTAAACTGTCCTGGTGAGTTTACATTTAATTACATCAAACTGCTATGTCTATGTGTACCAGCAGCCCAAGAAAGACAAATTCAATACCCAGGATGCATTGATCATGGATGCATGTTATTTCTGATAACTGTGCTCCAGTACACTCATGAAAAAAGATGTAACCAGCTGGATTAAAAAGCATTTCCATTCACTTGATATAATATTGACCCTCCATGTGCCACTGCAGATTTCCAGTTAATTTCCTGAAGGAATCAGAGGCAGTAATAACCGAGGAATGGTCAAGTATCCCTCCAGAATATTTTATATACAACAAATATGGCCCTGGCTCTTTATTGTGTAATGGCAAGTATTTCCAAGTTTCTAATCTTGGAATCATATTAGCAGAGATTTAATTTATTTTGCTGTAGTGCAAGATTTGCACAAAATTATAACGTTACACAACTACTGCAGAAAGAAACACATTCATAGAATGTCATAACTATTCTTTTTTCAGTAACTACTCTTTCTTCAATAAATATATAAGTATATCCCTGTAATCTTTTGTTGTTTGGATTGTGTATCTTTGTGTGAGGGCCCTCCTTTGGTGAATTACATTAAACATGAATGGAAATTGGATTGAATAGTTTCAGACTTGTTTTGACAAGATTTGTTGTTTTGTGCGTTGTCACGTTGCAGTGAACTTGTAGACATGTATGCAGTGACACATTTATTTTTGAACTGCAGGAATCTAAAGAAGCAGAGTAGTGGCTGGACAAAAAGCATACATACATACATACATACATACATACATACATACATACATACATACATACATACATACATACATACATACAGCAACCAGAAAGTTCCCCTCATCTGCACAAAGCATCTATGGATCCAGTTTTTGTTATTTGGGCAGAGTCCTAAATTAAAAAGCAAAGTCTACAAATTATATTAATTTGTGTAAAATATAATTAGACATTTAGGGTCTTATTCACTAAACGGCAGCAAATGACCAGATTTACCAGCAGGGGTGGCTCTATTCACTAAGATAATTATATTATTATCATATTACATTTACAAGTTGACACATCACGTTGAACTATGCAAGAGGTTTACACACACTTTATTATAGTATATGAGGGCACTTGAAAGAAAAGGTAAGTACGGTTCTGAGTTTGTCACAATTACTGCAACAAAGGAGGACACATTGAGAAATCTAAAGTTTACAGACCAGGAGCTAAATGTATTAGCAGAAGCGGTGGAGAATCATGAAGGGCTTTTTGGTGCTGAATCAGTGAGAAAATTAATACCAGTGAAGAGGACCATCTGGCTGAACATTAAGGACAAAATAAATGCGCTCTGTGCGAGGGGGGGAGGTATTGCTTGTCCCAAAGACTCACAGCATCCTGCAAGACAGTCAAAGTGGACAAAGTAATTGTTCATGGAATATTTATGTTTAAATCAAATAAATATTTGTTTGTTCAGCTTGATCTCTCTCTGATTTAATTTGTAATATTTATCTGATTGTTGGCGAATCACTTGATCAGTCAATTAAAAGTTCTCTATTTACATTTCAAAAAGTGCCTAGTGAAACGTTACTTTTATTGTTAAAGTGATGTTTTATTGCTCGTATTTATGACTGCACCTCAACTCTCACTCTGTACATTCATTTACTGGACCTTTACAGTTTCCATAATTTTCTTTTGTATACTTTAAAGCTATTTTAAGCATCTCCTACTTACAGTATAATAATAATAATAATAATAATAATAATAATAATAATAATAATAATAATAATAATAATAATAATAAAACATGTTTTAACAGCTTTTATGTATAGTGGTATAATCGCCAATCTGCTGAGGCTATAGAAATCATGTCAGGCTTTTAAACACACTATATAGCTATTTTAAGTACATATTTGTTTATATTCTGCTCAATCACAGCTAAAGTGATACATGATTATTTTTCTTCTTGTTTGATATGGGCCTCTTCTGTTATGTAACGGATTGTATGTCACATGTCAATGGCATCTTTTAAAATGCTGTAAACTCCTGCTTTGGTACAAGAGGTTAAACAGACATACAAACACGAAAAGCAAACACTGTTCTTTAGCCCATCAATGCTAGTCCCTTTTTACAGTAGTAAGCTGAAATCCGTCCTCTACAATCTCACCCAGTTGACAGTTCCAGTCAATTATTATTCTCTAAGAGAAAAGGTGCTTTCTAACTTGTGCTCTGAATTAGATTGTCCTTAACTTCAATTTATCCCCTTGGCCATTCCCACAGCACTGAATCCAAAGTAGTAATTTGGGTTGACTTTATCTGTACTGTTTTGGATTCATCAAGCTTCGATTCCCATTAGCATCGCAGTGACAGTCTATCTTTTCTCTAGCCAGTATAGACTCAAGTTTGTCTATAGATTGTAACTTGCACTTTGGTAAACCAGTCACATGCCACAGTGTGTACCTAATTTAGCTTTCCAACAACAACAATAAAAAGAACAATTGGACCAATCACAGTACCCATGTAGTCTGGCCATGCGTGACTAACCTGGCTACCCAAATTAACCTTTGACCCCGCACAGAACCTGCAAGTTACAAAAATCAAGTTACAAACTTTTTTTTTTTTCTTTTGGCTACTGAGTGAACATGGTAACAGTTTACATTGTGACTCTAATTACTGTGTATTTACATAGTAGTTACATAGTAATGTGTACATCTTTTTGCATGATACACTGTATATAAGTACACACTTGTATCTCAAAAAGGTTAGGTTTTGAATTACGTTTAGAGTTAGGGTTAGGATTAGGGTTATATCATGCAAACAAATTTACACTTTAAGTACATTTTAGCTAGGCATAGTAACATTATAACTATGTGTAACACATGCATGTACTCAGTAACTACTATGTAAATACACAGTAATTAGATACACTTAATGTAAAGTGTTACCTTACTGTGGGGATATCGGCCTCTCTCTGTCTGGATTCTGTCCGTCTGTATGCCATTCTTACATTTTAACAGGTACCTTATTCACTAGAAGAAAAGACCAAACAGACCAACCTGCATGGTACTTTCATGTGATCAACAGAAAACATTACAAGAAGAAAGTGCAGAAGTGTGTCTTCCTCTTGTCTTTTGCAACTCTCTTGGTTTTAGTAGGCACTTATTCTTCATACGATGGGGAACGGTTAAAATAGCTGTGGAAGTTATGAACAATAGCATTATTGTCCTTTCAGTTCATTTCACTACTTTCACTTCAAGCAGCATTTAAACAAACACTCTGTTATCTTTCTTTTTCACATAAAGAGTTGTATTCCTAAACGTTTACCACCATGCTGCGTGTGTTATAAAACTAGCAAGCAAAAACGAAGGTGCATGTATTGTATGAACTGTTAAATTAACCTGCTGATTACATATTTGAAAATTTTTACTAGCAATGTTTTGTTTTAGTTTTTGAAAACAAAAACCAAAAAAAAAATAACAGGTGTTAACTTGTGAATATGTCCCACATGTTTTGAGAATATGGTCCTGTCACAGTGAGGGCTGCAGTGGTGACGTCAGACCAGAAAATGAAATATAAACACAAGATGGTAAGGGGCAAAACGGCACAGCTGCGCTCGGATTTTTAAAATTAAATATCAAATAAAGATTAAAACAAAAACACACAAAGAAAAGGGCACTCTGGCCAAAGTAAAACAAACACTAACAAATAATTATTTCACATATAAAAACAAGTATCTTTGTTCGCTGGCTTGGTAGCATTCGCTCTTACTATACTTCACTCTCCTCACAACTCTCCACACTGAGCCCGGAGTGGATCTTTTATACTGTGGTTGGAGCTTTAATTACCTATTAGACAATTACCTTATTAAAGCACCAGCCACATTCCAACAAACTTTACTGGGGTGGGGATTTAACCCCATGCCCTCTAGCTACCCTTTAAGAGACCGGCTTTTTGCCAGTCTCAAACAATAATAATGTTGGACGGCTTTCATCCTTCTGCAAACACATGTACAAAAATATATAATAATAATAATAATAATAATAATAATAATAATAATAATAATAATAATAATAATAATAATAATAAAAAATGTAAAGAGTTAAACTATTATGCTGTATGTACACTCATATTAACATACATAAACCCCTAAATGTAAAACATAAGGACAATCAAGGCTGTACTAAATATTAGCCACTGTATTAAAAAAGAACCATTATACCAAGAAAATGATTGCAGGCTTCAAAGCTTTTATCAGTCCCTTGGGTACAACGTGCTGCCCATAAAACAACTTAAATAGGTCTGAAACTGTGATCATCTTCTTTGAAAGGGTAAAAGGGAAAATTGTATTAAATTAACACAGGCAACATTTAACTGAAGTGACAAAAACTTTCAGCAGAAAAGTTTCAGAAAATATATTCTGTATTTTAAAGTACTATAATTATACTGAAGTGCGATTTTCATATGAACTGCATAGTTTATCGTTCAGCACGTCTGCCACAACTGGACAAAATAAGATACGTTATCACTGTAATTAACAATACTGACTTATTAAAAAAATCATTACTGGTACACAACAAAACAACATTACCATCAAAGCTGTAGTACCAAAATACAAATCAATGACCTCAATTCCCATTTTAGCAGAGGAAGTGTAGAGAATCCCCTGAGGAGCAAAATAAAGCAAATAAAATGATTGATTTAGTAGAAAGTTATTAATGAAACTCTGTTGATCCAGTTCTTAGATAATTTTAATTCCAGTAAGTAGAAAAGAATTCCTAAATATGATGACATTGATCAATTTGACTAGTCAAAAATCATTTTAGTTCTCAACTGCTAAGAAAGTTCACTGAACAGTATTGTCTGACAAAGTGCCATTACAGGGACCTTCCTAAACCCTTTGTGTGGACTGATCCACCTGCACGGTGGTTAAGACGCTCACTGGGAAGGTCACACTGCAGCCAGCCTCCACCTATTACATTGTGTCATGACTCAAACTCTTTGTAGCTGAGCACTGAGATCCTAGAAAGGGAAGAATTTAACAGGCGGGGTTAATGGTGCACTGACATCATAGACACTGTCATGGGCATTAGCCAAAGCTGCTGTCACTTGTTAATTGCTAATAAGTGGTTGCTGCCCAGCCTGTTACATATGAGCCCTAACATCATCAGCAGTAGTAAAATACAATAAGGAGAATATACTGTACATTGTACCTGTTAATGATGATGATGAATATTTGATGAAGCACAGCATAGCGACATGTTATAAAACTGATACTGAAATCTGAAACATGCTTGAGCAACCTTCCAGCAGCCACAAAGCTTCCCATTTGAAGAATGGTGATGTGAGTAAGGCGGAGAATTCATTAATCTGGGCAAAAAAACAAGGAGGGTTACATCAGAACAGCACTGCATGAATATTCATGAAAGAAAGAATCAGCATAAACTATTACAACCGAAAGCTCAAATAGATACTGGATTTGTTTTCATAAAGTGTTGTAGGAATAAATGATTTAGCTGTGACCAGGCTCATATAAGAGCGTGTGCCAAATGAATGGGTTAAGTAAGAACTCAAAGAAGATCAAATATTAACAGGAAATAGCAGATAGCTGTAAATGTGAAGCACATTCAAAAAATGAACTTCATCTTTCATTATATTTATGTTTTTAAATATGTCATGCTTTAGAGCACTCAATGTTGACAGTTCAAACTTCTTTCTCTTTTAGTTATACTGTAGGATGACCAGAAACAACCCCTTTAGCAGAAATCAAATGGCAAGGTTTTGAATCAGCTGCTTTATATGCTATCAAACCCGCTAAGGAGAACAGGGATGTGTAACAAACCATGCACAGAGACTCCTGTTCTAATCCTATGATCTGAAATATGATTCTGTCACAAGTAATACAATGCGCAAAACATTCATTCAGTCTATCATTGCATAGCAATATTTACAAAGTCTTTTCCTTTATCCGTCCATCCGCAGTGAATTATGGATTATACCTAGCATTGCCAGTGACTGCTGGGAAGCAGAATGAGTTATCTCTCTGTCAGTGTCATTTTACTATTGTTTACATGAACAAAAGAGCAAAGCACTGTGAAATAACACAAGTGACTGTTCATTGTGAATTAAAGCACCGCAGTGTTACTACTGTTTTATGTTGAATATATTATATATTATATATATATATATATATATATATATATATATATATGTGTGTGTGTGTGTGTGTGTGTGTGTGTGTGTGTGTGTGTGTGTGTGTGTGTGTAAAGCCTGATGAAACACAAGGAAACTTTCAGGAAATTTTAAAAATAAATAAATAAAACAAAAATAGTTGACATTTTGCAACAATTTACCCCAGGTGAAGAAATGAAGAAACAGCTTCAAAGATTTTTAGGGTGAAAATTGCTTCAAAATGCCAGATTCAAATGGTTGCTTCAATGGCTGCAAAAAAAAGATCCCAGAATGCTGGCTTTGTGTTTTCATGGACTTTAAAGCTTTAAATAAAACTGGAATGCACTCCTCCTAATATGCACCTTCAAAGACCAGTTTCCTGCCTTCAGGTTTCCTTGGCCTGGACTTAAACGAGACATTGGTTGAGAAGAGACATGGACAGAGATGGGAGTAGTTCCGTATTGCACTTGAGAGGAGGAGCCTGGGTAGGTCTGGATAAAATCAATGTGTGATGACTGGTAAAAACACACACACACACACACACACACACAAATGGTATGTACATTTAACATTTAAAATGAGAATTAATAATAAAAAAAACAAAAAAAAGTTAAATAAACTCTGGATTTGGTCTCCAAATAACATGCATTCCCCTCCTCGTTCTGCCTGTTGATAGCTCTCACTTAAAGGTGATTACCTGCTGCAAGCCATTATATTAGTTTCTGAATACAAACCACAAAGGTGTAATCAGCAGATTCAGGATTTTTTTTTAAGCAATGGATATCTTGGGTAGCTGTGAAGTCAAAAGTTTACCATCTTGTTAAGAAGAGAAACTTGAAAATAAATATTATATATATATATATATATATATCTATATAAGAGTAGAAATTGCAGCACAGAATGCACTGAAGGAAATCAACTGGACATGCAGAGGATCTGAGATGAGTAAAAAAAATGTGACAGAAAAAACACAACAAGTATTGGACATGATTGAACTGCAAAACCTGTTAAAAACTGCTGACAAGTCAGTGGTAACATTTTTTAAAAAAAATTGTAGCCAGTTTCTACATTTTCTCTTATAATGACAGGAGCATTTCAAGATTCTGGACTTCCATTTGAAGCTGTTGTTTGTTTCGAAGAAGCATGATATATGAGCTGGAGCTGGTGCATGTCTTCATCTCTTTTTAAAGCAAGCATCATTTATTATCGAGTGAAACAATGACTGCACCGAAGAAATCAGAAAACATGCAAAACGTTCACTTTCTGCTTTTTTCTCTCCATCACGCCTCCACTTTTAGAAGGAAGATATCATTCTAATTTTGTCTTAGCTCTTTCATATTTGTGTACCTGGTAACAAACTGTGCCTGGAAGCATGTGTCACAGCTGCAAGTGGATTACTATAGGCAATGCAAACAACTTCATAACTGAGTTGTTCGCTTGTGCATCAGTTAGCACGTCAGTCCAGCCTCCAACACTGTTAGAAACCAATCGTCTCTGATCTTTTGTAGCCAAGATGTCTGTGCTTATTAACTACAGGAGGGACTTGCAGTGACAGTTGCCACATGAAAGTATTTCTAAATATTGATAGCTTTGGGACATACACAGAAGCATTCATTACATATTTTTTGATACTTTTTGATACTTTTTTGATAAGATGGTGAGAATAACCACATGGTATATAAATGTATTTCTGAACATATTTCAAAATATGTTGCAATATGTTTTATGAATATCAATCTGTATTTAACACTGACTTGAATAAAGAATTACTGTTTATTTATGATGTGGGTATTTGTACTGTGTGTCATTAGGCATTTTAAATACACATGGTTTATACACTTCAGAAATGTACATTACCAGTAAAGTATCTTTACAGCTTATGTATCGAAATATCTATTTTTGCACAGTTATAAACTATTTCTGGTGACACTTTACAACATACATCTCTTATTACTGTGTATCTACATAGTAGTTACTTAATAAATACATGTGTACTTACACATAATTACAATGTTATTATGCATTGTTACAATCAAGGGTGGACAGTAACAAGTAGAAATATTTTGTTACACTGCTTAAGTATTTGTTTTCGGGATCTGTACTTTACTTAAGTACTTCATTTTTGGGATTTTTATTTAGACTATATTGTACTTTTTACTCCACTACATTTCCCAGAAGCATCTCGTTACTCGTTCTTTCAGCACACTGACTCATGCGGAGGCCAGGATTCTGACTGGGTAAAGCAGAGCCGCATGTGCAGTGTCTGCTTGCTTTGATGATGACATAGTATGTTGATGCCCAACCAGAGACCGTTTTGATTTTAATAACAAACACAGCGTTTAGATGTGGAGGATGCATTAGTAATTTAAAAGAGTAACAGGAATGTACAAGCAGTTTCAAAACAGGAATTCACATTTTTAACATTTGATCCTAGAATTGTTTCATGAATTGTGTTTTATTTATGCATTAAGGTTGTGACAAAAATTTTAATTCCTGATTTGAGATTTAATTTAAGCTTTTGAGCCCGAAGGAGTGGGCTTAATCGTGTGGTGATGCTCGCTTCGTGCAGTTACATGCCCGAGCCGATGGCGAGAAGGATCCTGAGGGCTCAAATGCTATTAGAATATCGATACATCAACAAAATTAAAAAAAATAAAATTTTTCTAATAGTTTTATCCTGATTTTATGAAGAACTAGTTTTAGTTGCTCAGTTTACCTCAGTATTCCATGAGTAATGTGGTTTTCTCAAAAAACATCCGCAGCCTGTTTAGCCTCTTTGGTTTAATTCAAGTGGTGGAACCTGTAGGCTACTTCCAGTTGTGACATAAATAACAACTTAATACAGGACCCTATTTAATTACAATATTCTACTTACATGCAGCTGCTCCTACCTTGTTTAGTAAAGTGTTTGTTTCTGATAACTTAAAAAAAAAAGTTTACAACTTGACTTATTTTGTGTACCTAGTCAAGGAGTATATATATATATATATATATATATATATATATATATATATATATATATATATATATATATATATATATATATATACACAGCTCTGGAAAAAATTAAGAGACCACTGCAAAATTAACAGTTTCTCTGGTTTTACTATTTATTGGTATGTGTTTGGGTAAAATGAACATTTTTGTTTTATTCTATAAACTACTGACAACATTTCTCCCAAATTCCAAATAAAAATATTGTCATTTAGAGCATTTATTTGCAGAAAATGACAACTGGTCAAAATAACAAAAAAGATGCAGTGTTGTCAGACCTCGAATAATGCAAAGAAAATAAGTTCATATTCATTTTTAAACAACACAATACTAATGTCTTAACTTAGGAAGAGTTCAGAAATCAATATTTGGTGGAATAACCCTGACTTTCAAGCACAGCTTTCATGCGTCTTGGCATGCTCTCCACCAGTCTTTCACATTGATGTTGGGTGACTTTATGCCACCCCTGGCGCAAAAATTCAAGCAGCTCGGCTTTGTTTGATGGCTTGTGACCATCCATCTTCCTCTTGATCACATTCCAGAGGTATTCAATGGGGTTCAGGTCTGGAGATTGGGCTGGCCATGACAGGGTCTTGATCTGGTGGTCCTCCATCCACATCTTGATTGACCTGGCTGTGTGGCATGGAGCATTGTCCTGCTGGAAAAACCAATCCTCAGAGTTGGGGAACATTGTCAGAGCAGAAGGAAGCAAGTTTTCTTCCAGGACAAACTTGTACTTGTACCCAAACACATACCTATAAATAGTAAAACCAGAGAAACTGGTAATTTTGCAGTGGTCTCTTAATTTTTTCCAGAGCTGTGTATATATATATATATATATATATATATATATATATATATATATATATATATATATATATATATATATTTATATATTTGCTATTCTAAATTGAAATAGATACAGTAAGGACAGCTAGGAAGTAAGCATTGACAGACTGCGTTCAGAGTGTGTGTACAATAAGAAGGGAGATTGTCTTCCATCAAGCAGGAAAATACAAATCATATCAGAAGAGAATACATACTGGAGATCTGCAGGAAGGATTTTTTTTTCTTTTTTTTTCAGGCAGATTTCCACGAGCAGAATTTAAGGGCGGCGGGTTTTTGCTTCTGATACTTGAGTACTTTTACGATATGATACTTTTGAGCTTTTACTCAAGTAGTTTTCTAGAAGGATACTTTGACTTTTACTTCATTACTTTTTTTCTATGTAATGGTACTTTTACTCAAGTAACACGATTGAATACTTTTTCCACCCTTGGTTACAATGTACTTAATGTGTAAATTATTTTGCACTATATATGTAAGTACAAAATTGTATCAAAAAGGGTTAGAGTTATATCATGCAAAATAAATTACACTTTAAGTACATTGTAACTATGCCTACTAACATTGTAATTATGTTCCTTAATATTAAAATAAATACTTTATATTGTGTCTCTAATTACTGTGTATTGTATTAGAGACAATTAATGTAAAGTATTTATTTTTATATTATGAAATCTGAAAAAGATACACTTTCTCGCTTTCATATTTATATCTGTGCACCGTACACGCACCCGATAAACAGTTTCTCTCTTTCATAGTTATATCTGTGCACTGTACACGCACCCGATAAACAGTTTCTCTCTTTCATAGTTATATCTGTGCACTGTACACGCACCCGATAAACAGTTTCTCTCTTTCATAGTTATATCTGTGCACTGTACACGCACCCGATAAACAGTTTCTCTCTTTCATAGTTATATCTGTGCACTGTACACGCACCCGATAAACAGTTTCTCTCTTTCATAGTTATATCTGTGCACTGTACACGCACCCGATAAACAGTTTCTCTCTTTCATATTTATATCTGTGCACTGTACACGCACCCGATAAACAGTTTCTCTCTTTCATAGTTATATCTGTGCACTGTACACGCACCCGATAAACAGTTTCTCTCTTTCATAGTTATATCTGTGCACTGTACACGCACCCGATAAACAGTTTCTCTCTTTCATATTTATATCTGTGCACTGTACACGCACCCGATAAACAGTTTCTCTCTTTCATAGTTATATCTGTGCACTGTACACGCACCCGATAAACAGTTTCTCTCTTTCATAGTTATATCTGTGCACTGTACACGCACCCGATAAACAGTTTCTCTCTTTCATAGTTATATCTGTGCACTGTACACGCACCCGATAAACAGTTTCTCTCTTTCATAGTTATATCTGTGCACTGTACACGCACCCGATAAACAGTTTCTCTCTTTCATAGTTATATCTGTGCACTGTACACGCACCCGATAAACAGTTTCTCTCTTTCATAGTTATATCTGTGCACTGTACACGCACCCTATAAAGAACCATACAAGTACATTCAAAGGCAGTGTTAAGCTAGCTGAGAGCACATCTGCAGCCAGAATCACAAGCGGTTGATCATTCAAACTTGCTTCGGCAACTCCTGTATGAGGACAAATGAGGTCCATTAATTAACTGCCTGGAGAGCGCCTAGTATTATACATCATTGTAGTGTGTTGATTACACATTGTACTGTCAAAAAATGTGGCAGTTCTGCTTCTTTCAAACTGCACTTAAAAAGCATAATAATGATGTATTAGGAATGTTTAAATAACCTGGCACCACCAGGCTTTTTCTCTTTATCCCCCCTAAACAATCTTAACTTGTTATCTTATCTGAGAACTCACCTGACTGCAGTCTGACAAAGTACCAGTACATAAATGTATGCCAACACTCTAAACCCGCTATACCCCATCTACTATGTGCTTGCAAAGTTGGTTGTGTTTCATTGACTTTGATAAACACACATGATATAGGATGATAGGATGTTTGAAAGATTGTGCATGAGAGAATATCAGGAGGAGTAGAAGTGAACTGACCGAAGCTATGGTGATGATGCTGTTACGCATAAAATGTAATTCATGTTTTTTCGTTCCAGAACTCTATTAACAGTGTCTTAAGCAGGTCACCCATTAGTGGAGCTCCTGCTTATCCTTTTGAAAAAGTTTAAAAAACAGTTGTTTAAAGTTTTATTTTGGAAAATTTTTGGTTCTTTTCATTTATCTAAAGTAGTGGTGCACCTTTTAGTTAAAGAATTTTAATTTTTGAACGGTTCTTTTCTTTAAAATAAGTGTTTGTTTGTTTTGGTTTGTTTGTCTCCCTGCACTTGCATTGTAAGTGCAGGGGGGCGGCCATTTTGGATTTTTTTCTTTTTGATTGATTTTTATTTTTCCTTCTTTGAATTTTAACTTTGGTTTCTCACTTTTATTTTAGGTGCTTTTTGATTTTATAATTAAGAGCACATTATCTAGTTTATTTTAAAATTATTTTTGCTTTGAAAAACTGTTTTTGACTTTGTTTTAAAAATCGTTTTGTTTTAAAAATCCCCTGCTCTTGCCTTGGGCAGAGTAGGGGAAGGGCAGGCACTTTTGTCTGCCCTGTTTCTTATTTTTATTATATTTTTTAGTTGAAGGTTTTTATTTTTAAAAAAAGAAAACCTTTAACTGGATTTATTTATTTTGATTATTTATATTGTTTTCATTTTATCTCGTTTTATTTTCTTGGGTGGGGAATAAAACAGGATAAGTTAAAAAAAAAAAAAAAAAAAAAAAAAAAAAAAAAAAAAAAAATTTTTCATTTTTGTTTGTGCCCCTGTGCTATTGGAGCGCAGGGGTGCATGTGTGTGTTTGTTTGTTTATTTTAAAAAAAAAAAAAAAAAAAAAAAAAAATAAATACTTTTTTTTTTTGTTTGCCCCTGCACTAAAAAAAAAAAAAAAAAAAAAAAAAAAAAATTTTTTTTTTTAAATAAATAAATAAAAAAAAAAAACTTTAGTCCTTTTTTCCTATTTTGTTTCGCGCACCCCTGCACTATTGGAGTGCAGGGGTGAGTCTGTCTGTTTCGTTTTCTTTTTGTTTAAATAAATAAATAAAAATAAAAAATTTTAAAATGAGCGGGCAAGCTCAAGAAGCCCCGATAAAGTGGGCAAAGGTGGCTGCAGCGGAAGCTGCAGCACCTTTTAAAAACATTACCAGGAGGCACGGAGTCCGGTGCCTCCTGAAGGACTCCCTCTCGATTGAGGGCTTTGTCAAGGCCATGGCCAAGGTGGTGGGGCCATCGGCGATCGTGGCGGCCTCTAAAATGTACGGGAAAGCCGTATTTTTCTTAAAATCGGAGGCCGCCGCGAACACGGCAATCGAGAGGGGTCTCGCGGTGGCGGGGATTTTTATCCCCGTCGAACCGCTCGCGGGCCTGGGCACTAGGGTCGTCCTTTCAAACGTGCCACCTTTCTTGAAGGACGACCTGCTCAGGCCCCATTTGCAAGCCTTGGGGGAGATAAAAACATCTATCCACCCCCTCCCCCTAGGCTGCAAAGACCAGCACCTCCGCCACATTTTATCATTCCGCCGCCAGGTGACCATTCAACTGGCGGGTCAGGACGTGGCGGAGGGCAGCTTCGTGGTCCCCTTCGAGGGGACCAATTATGTCATCTTTTATTCATCGGAGGAGGTGCGGTGCTACCACTGCAAGGAGCTGGGGCACCAGAAGAAGAGGTGCCCCAAGCTCCAGCAGGGCGCAAAGCCACCCGCGCCCGCACCGCGCCCCTCCGAGTCCACCTCGCCCCCGGGGCCCTCAAAGAGGCCCGCGGAGGGGGGCAAGACAACACCCGCCCCCCTCCCGGTAACATCAAAGGGGGGGAAGGGGGAGGAGGCCCCCGAGGCGGCCGGACCCTCCGCGCCTACCGTAAGCGCGCCGGGGGAGAAAGCCGCCGGGTGGACCGTGGTCGCCGGCCGCAGCAAAAAGAAGGCGGCGGCGGCCGGGTCCGCCGGGGAGGCCAAGCGGGGGGAGACGAAACCCGCCGCCTCGTCGTCTGGCGGCGGGTCAGGGGGCGCTCCCGAAAAGGAGACTCCCTCGCCGGAACCCCCTGCGAGGCAGGGCGGCAAAGCCGCCCGTAAAATAAAACATCTCCTCCCCGAGCGGGTGGAGAGAAACGCCACCGAAGGCGAGCTCCCCGCTGCCGCGACGGGGCGGGGGACCTTCTCTGGCGGCATAAGGGGGAAGAGGAAAGCACAAGCCCTCTTCCCCACCTGTGCACATAAGTGCACTAAAACCGGTCTCTTGGCGAGGGTCCCCGGGGGGACGAAAGAAAGCCCCCCGAAACCCAAACGCCCGCCTCGGCGTCCCCCCTCCACCGGCAACGGGGGCCTCGGCCCTCGTCATGCCAAAGAGGGGGAGAAACATCCACCTGCCGAGGCGGTCCGGGGCTCCGCCGAAGAAGCGGAGCCCATGGAGGAAGCCACCGCCGAGAGACCGGAAGAAGCCCTCGAGGCGGTTCCCCTCCCCGCGCCGCAAGAGACCGCGGACGTCGGCCCCGACTCCATCGTCGAGGGGCCGGCCGCGGCGGGGAGCGCCGAGGGGGCGAAGGAGGGCTCCTCCGCGGAGCAGCTGCCTCGGGCGCCGTCCTCCTCCGACCGCGACACGGGCCCAGAACCCGGTGTTGCCGAAGAGGGGGCGGCTGAACCAACCCCCGAGGCAGAAGCGGGCTCCGCGGAAATGCGGGAGACCCCAGCCGAGGAGCCGGAGGGGGGTGAAGAACCACCCCTCCCGGAGAAAGATCCGCCCCGGGTCCCTCTCTCTGGCGGGGAGGCGGTCTCGGCCCCCGTGGCTGAGCCGGCTCCCGAGGAGCCCATGCGGGAGACCCCCGCCGAGGGGCCGGAGGGGGGTGAGGAAACGCCCCTCCCGGAGAAAGATCCGCCCCGGGTTCCTCGCTCTGGCGGGGAGGCGGTCTCGGCCCCCGTGGCCGAGCCGGCTCCCGAGGAGCCCATCCGGGAGACCACCGCCGAGGGGCAGGAGGGGGGCGAGGAAACACCCCTCCCGGAAAAAGACCTGCCTCCTCCTGCCGACTCCGGCGAGGAGATGGACTCTGGCCCCGAGGCGGAAACGTGCTCCGGGGAGCACGCGAAAGAGACCCCCGCCGAGGGGCCGGAGGGGGGAAAAGAGCCTCCCCTCTCAAAGAAAGAACTAAAACTGCCTCGGGCGTCCCTCTCTTGCGGGGACGAGAGCTCCGGCTCTCGCGCCGCCGCGGAGGGGGGCGTTGAAACACCCGCCGAGGCAGAGGCGGGCTCCGAGGAGCCCGCGCTCGTGTCGGCTGCCGGAGCGCGGAAAGGAGGGGAAGAACCGGAGAGGGCAGAAGACGCCGCCCTCGAGGTAGATCCCCTCCCGGAAGCGCAAAGGAGCCGCGAGACCGGTCCCCGACCCACCGCCGAGGGGCCGGTCTCCGTCGCGGTCACCGAGGGGGCGCAGGAGGAGCCCCCGAAAGAGCCAGTGGCCGCGGCCGAGGGCGGGGAAGAACCCGAGAGGGTAGATCCCCTCCCTCCGAGGGTCGGGGACGGGCCTGAGACCGTGCCTCGGCCCCCGAAAGAGGGACCCAAGCCGTCGGGTTCGGCGGCGCGCGTCGAGCGCCCGTCTGCGCCCCCTAAATCCAGGGTGCAGACGACGCCCGCGAGGGTCCCTCCGCCGATGTCTCCCGCGCCGTCCCCCGGGGGTGGGACGCCGGGAGACTCGGTGAAAATCAAAATAAGACGCAACGCGCTCACTCACCAACGTGAGTGCGTTGTGCTTCTTCACCGCGAGGGGGGCGGTGGAGAACCGGAGGAGAGGGAGGAGGAGTCGAAGTCCGCGTGCGGCGCGGGCTCGGAGGCTCTGTCCGCCTCTTCTCCGAACATCCCTGCGGCGGAGCTCCTGGACTTCTTGGAGGCCACCACCCACCGCAGGGATAAGGTTCAGCTGGCCCTGGACAAATGGGGGGATTTCGAGAGAGTCCTAAACTCTGTGAGATCCTTCCTCAGGGCCGGCCACGCCAGCAAGACTTCGGGCACGTGCGTGCACATTCGTGCCCGAAAGCTGCACGACCAGCTGGTGAACTTCGGGAGATCTCAGGGTCTCCCGTGAGTGTCGCCAGCCGCTCCTGACAGAGGACCATGTATGCCATCAGTACCGTCAATGTTAACGGGTGCAAGGACCATTTCCGCAGGGCCCAGGTAATCTCCTACCTGAAAAAGGGAGGTTACTCTGTGTGCTTCCTGCAGGAAACCCACTTGACACCGCAGGCCGAGGCCAACTGGCTGCTAGAGTGGGGGGGGAGAGTGTCGTTTAGCCACCTCACCGAGTCATCTTGTGGGGTGGCGACGCTCTTCTCCGGGTCCTTCGTTCCGACGGTACTCGATGTGGTCAACGTCGTGCCGGGCCGTCTCTTACACCACCGGATCCGGGACGGGGACGCTACCGTTCACCTCTTGAACGTGTACGCTCCGTCCACGGGTCCGGCGAGGGTTCACTTCTTCCGCCAGATGTCCGCCCACCTGAACACCATCGGCGCCGACGAGCTCGTGGTCCTCGGGGGGGACTTCAACTGCACCCTCGAGGCCGCGGACCGGGTGGGGCGGGAACCCTACCCGCTCTCGTCGGCGGCCCTGAGAGAGCTGATCGCTCGGCTCTCTCTGGTGGACATCTGGCGGTGGCAACACCCGGACGCCTCGGCCTTCACCTACACCCGGGTGAGGGAGGGGCGGGTGTCCCAGTCCCGGATCGACAGGTTCTACGTCTCGCGGAACCACGCTCACTGCGTTCGCTCCTCCGACATCAGGCCGGCGCCGTTCACGGACCACAACCTGGTGGTCGTGACGGTGGCCGTGGCGCCAGCTAGGCACGCCGCTGCCTACTGGCACTTCAACAACAGCCTGTTGGAGGACGAGCGCTTTGAGCGGTCTTTCCGGGACTTTTGGACGGTCTGGCACGGCAGGCGATCTCGCTTCCCCACGTGGCGTCAGTGGTGGGACGTGGGGAAAGCGCAGATCAAGATCCTCTGTCAGGAGTACACGAGGGGCGCGAGCAGGCGGAGGGACTCGCGGATCGAGCGGCTGGAAAGGGAGCTGCTCGGTCTGGAGAGCCGCCTGGCTCGCGGGGACCAACTCGAGCAGAGCGCGTACGAGGAGAAGAAGAGCACCCTGCGGGACCTGCGGCTCCAGCGGTCCCGGGGGGCGTTTGTGCGCTCGCGGGTCCAGTTCCTTCGGGAGATGGACCGCAGCACACACTTCTTCTACGCGTTGGAGAAAAAGAAGGGAGACCGTAAAAACATCACCTGCCTCCTGGCGGAGGACGGCTCCCTTCTGACGGATCCGGAGAGCGTGAACGAGAGGGCCAGGGCCTTCTACTCTGCCCTCTTCTCTCCGGATCCCGTCGACTCCGACGCGTGCAGGGTTCTGTGGGACGGGCTTCCCACGGTCAGCGGGGGCGTGCGGGACGAGTTCGAGGGCCACCTGACCCTGGCCGAGCTCACCGACGCCCTCAGTCAGATGCCCTACAACAAATCGCCGGGCATCGACGGGCTGACCGTGGAGTTCTACAAGAAGTTTTGGGACTTGCTGGGGCCCGCCTTTGCGCGGGTCCTGGCGGAAGCCTACGAGACCGGGGAGATGCCCCTTTCGATGAGGCGGGCTGTTATCACGCTCCTGCCCAAGAAAGGGGATCTGCGCAGCCTCAAGAACTGGCGCCCGGTCTCGCTGCTATGCACGGACTACAAAATCGTGGCCAAGGCCGCCTCCCTGAGGCTCAAGTCCGTGCTGGCAGACGTGATCCACCCCGACCAGTCCTACACGGTCCCGAACCGGACGATTTTCGACAACATCTTCCTGGTTCGGGACCTCCTGCACTACTACTGCAGGAGGACCGGTCGGTCGGTCGCCTTCCTCTCCCTGGATCAGGAGAAGGCGTTCGACCGGGTGGATCACGAATATCTCTTCGGAACCCTGCGAGCATTCGGATTCGGGCCGCGCTTCGTGGGCCTGTTCCGGATGCTGTACGCCTCTGCCGAGTGCTTGATCAAAGTCAACTGGTCCCTGACCGCGCCCCTCGCTTTCAGGAGAGGAGTACGTCAGGGCTGCCCTCTGTCCGGACAACTGTACGCGCTGTGCATCGAGCCCTTCCTCTGCCTCCTTCGCGGGAGGCTCACGGGGTTGGCGCTCGGCGCGCCGGACACGAGGGTGGTCCTGTCGGCTTACGCCGACGACGTGCTCCTGGTGGCCTCGGATCCGGCCGATCTGGAGAGGATGCGGAGCTGCCAGAGCGTCTACTCTGCCGCGTCCTCTGCCAGGATCAACTGGACCAAATGCTCCGGGTTACTGGTGGGTCCCTGGCGGGCGGACTCCCTCCCTGCCGCGCTCCAGCAGTTCCAGTGGAGCGCGGACAGCTTCAAATACCTGGGAGTCCACCTGAGCCCCGCGGAGGCCTCGGTCGCCGCCAACTGGACGGAGTTGGAGGACAAGGTGGCTGCGCGACTGAGGTCGTGGTCGGGTCTGCTCAAACTGCTTTCCTTCAGGGGAAGGGCTCTGGTCATTAACCAACTGGTGGCGTCGATGCTTTGGCATCGACTCACCGTCCTGAGCCCGCCCCCTGAGTTTGTGGCCAGGGTCCAGAGGAAGCTGACGGACTTCTTCTGGGCCGGAAAGCACTGGGTCTCTGCGGCGGTTCTGAGCCTCCCTCTCGCCGAGGGGGGGCAAGGGTTGGTGTGCATCAGGAGCCAGGTGCACACCTTCCGCCTCCAGACCCTGCAGAGATACCTGTACGCAGACCCGGCCCCGCAGTGGTGCACGCTGGCGTCCCTCCTTTTGCGCCAGCTGCACGACCTGGGCTACGACCGGCAGCTCTTCTGGATCGACCTGCGGGGAATCCGTCTCCCCGAGCTGCCGGTCTTCTACCAGGACCTGCTCAGGACCCGGAGCATGTTTTCCGTCGGCCGAGACGCCGTGCCGACCGAGGGCCAAGGACTCCTGCTGGAGCCCCTGCTGCACAACCCCCACCTAGGTGCGCAGGCGTTGGAGTCCCCCTCGGTGCGGCGCGCGCTGATCTCGGCCAAGGTGACCAGAGTCTGGGATCTCCTGGATCGCGAACGCTCGGCGTGGCTGGCGCCCGAGGCGCTCGTCGCCAGGGCGGCTCGGGTGTCCGTCCGGACGGCCGGCCGAGCGATCCGGGAGTGCAAAGCAGCGTTGCACCCAGACTCTGTCAGGTATCTCGAGGGAGTTCTCAGGACCGGCGAGCCATCTACCCCCACCCCCCCGACCCCCGGCTCTCCGGTCCTGCTGATCGAACCCAAGGCCCGAGCCCCCCCTCGGCCCCCCCTCGAGAACAACCTGAGCAGGATCTCGCAGTTCTCCTCGACCCCCTTGCCATCGGCGTCGAGGAGGACCCTGTACGCGATGACGCTCCACACCCTCCATTTCCCCGCCCTCGTCTCCCGCCGAGACACCGCTTGGCGGGAGACCCTCCGACCGCCGGAGGGCGTCGGTCCCCAGTGGGAGGCCCTGTACTCCCCGCTGGTCTCCAGGGGAGCTGGGGACCTGGGCTGGAGGGTCCTGCACGGAGCGCTCGCGTCAGGAGAGATCCTGCGTCACTTTACCGACTCGGACGCCGCATGCCCTTTCTGCGGTCAGTCCGAGTCGGTGGCTCATATTTATTTTTTATGCGCCAGGCTGCAGCCGTTCTTCCTGCTGCTGAAGAACCTCTTGCTGCAGTTCTGGCTGCACTTTTCACCCACCCTCCTCATCTTCGGGCACCCTGTTCGTGGCTCCAGCAAAAAGAGAGACCTCCTCGTCAATCTGCTCCTGGCTCTTGCTAAACTGGCCATTTACAAGACCAGGAAGCGGAAGATGAGCGGGGAAGGTCTCTTTGACTGCGGGGCCATGTTCAGGGCCCTCCTCCGTTCCCGGATTAATTTAGAGCACGCCCACGCGGAGTCTGCTGGCGACATGGCATCGTTTGTCGACCAGTGGACCCTAGGGGGCGTGCTCTGTACCACCTCCCCTTTTGTTTTGAACATTTAATTTGCAGACTTTTTGACCGGTTTTCATTAATTTAGTTAAATGCCTAACTATTTAGCATCCTCTATTAAGAGGATGCTAATTTGTATTTTTTTCTCCAGCCGTCACAAATGACGGCTGGAGGTGACGTTTGCCTTTTAGGCATTTAACTTTGAGTACTACTGGGAGGATCTCATCCGGCCCAGGGGATTTGTTTATTTTAAGAGCTCCTAGTCCCTTTAACACTTCTGCCTCAGTTATGCTAAAGTTATTTAAAACTGGACAGGAACTGGATGACATGTGGGGCATGTTGTCAGTATCTTCCTTTGTAAAAACTTGTGAAAAGTAATCTTTTAATATATTTGCTATTTTTTTTTTCTTCTACGATTTTGCCATTTGTATCTCTTAAACATTTAATCTCCTCTTTGAATGTTCTCTTGCTGTTGTAATATTGGAAAAACATTTTGGAATTGGTTTTAGCTCCCTTAGCAATGTTTATTTCTATTTCTCTCTTGGCCTTTCTAACTTCCTTTTTGACTTGCGTTTGCAGTTCTGTGTACTCTTTCTGCGTACTTTCTTTTTGGTCCTTTTTTAATGCTCTGTAAAGTGCCTTTTTTCGCTGAATATTTTTTTTAATTGATCTATTAAACCATTTTGGCAATTTAGTTTTACATTTAGATTTGTCTACTTTAGGGATATAATTGTTTTGTGCCTCTAGTACTACATTTTTGAAGAACAACCATCCTTCTTCTGTGGGTGTTTTCTCTATTTTACTCCAATCTACTTCTGTTAGTCTCTGTTTCATACCTTCATAGTTTGCTTTTCTAAAATTGTAAACCTTAGCTTTAGTCATTTCTTTTGGGGATTTAAAAAACACTTCAAATGAGACCATGTTGTGGTCTGAGTTTGCCAGTGGTTCTCTGACCTCTGTTTTAGTTATTCTATCTTCGTTATTTGAAAAGACTAAATCAAGGCATGCCTCCCCTCTAGTGGGTGCCTTGACAAATTGTGTTAGGAAGCAGTCATTTGTCATTTCCACCTTTTCTATTTCATCCTTCGCGCTACCCACCGGGTTTTCCCATTTTATTTGGGGGAAGTTGAAATCCCCCATTAGTATGGCTTCTCCTTTGCTACACACATTTCTAATGTCATTGTATAACAGATTATTGTGCTCACCGTCTGAATCTGGCGGTCTATAGCATGCTCCTATTATTATGCCCTTTGAAATTTTGTCCATTATTCTGACCCATATTGAGTCGGCTTTATTTTCTTTGTCCGGGTTTAACACCTGGGCTTCAAGACTGTTTCTTATGTATAGCGCTACCCCTCCTCCTCTTCTGTCCTGCCTGTCTTTCCTATACAGTGTATACCCACAAATATTATATTCGTCCCCATCACTCTCAGACAACCAAGTTTCTGTAACACCTATCACATCATAGTTACTTGTTAGTGCAGTAGCTTCAAGTTCTAGAATTTTGTTTCTGATACTTCTAGCATTTAGATAAATACATTTAATGGTTGTCTTACCTGAGTTTTTGTTCTTGTTTTGATGCGGTCTCCCTTCTGTTTTTTTGTTGATTTCTCCCCCCTTCCTTTCTAGTTTAAATGCTTCTGAACCTGCTCGAGGATCTTTTCTCCGAGTAGACTAGTTCCCTTGTTATTTAAATGCAGTCCATCCCGTCTATACAGATAGTCCTCGTTGTAGAATGTGGTCCAATGATCAAGATAGGTGAAGCCTTCCCGTGTGCACCACGTCTTCAGCCATGCGTTTTGATTAATTATTTCCAGCTATCCATATGGTCCTTTGTAAGGTGCCGGTAGTATACCAGAAAATACCATAGTTTTGGTCTTGTCTTTTAATTTCCTTCCTAGCTCTCTGAATTTGTTTTGCAGGGATTTTGGTCTGTCTCTTCCAATGTTGTTTGTACCAATGTGGACGACTACTACCAGGTCGTCTCCTGTTCGTTCTAGGAGCCTGTCCACGTTCTCAGTGATGTGCTTGACCGAGGCTCCCGGAAGGCAGCACACTGTTGTAGTAAGGGGGTCCAAACTGTGAATTGAACTTGCTGTGTTTCTCAATATGGAGTCCCCAACAATCATGACCTCCCTTCTTTTTGCTGTCTGGTCACCACTGTCAATGGGGTCCTGGATGTTGTTCCTTTCATTTGCTTTCAAACTGCTTCCTGCTCTGTACTTTTCCACGCTGTACTTCTCCCACTTAATACTAATATAACGATTGTGGCACTGATGTTCAGCGCACTGAAGAGTCCTAGTTAATGTACCTAAATTCACTTACACAATTACGGAGAAGAACTTTGTTTTTTTTTTTTAGAACACGCATTACTGTAATACTGTCCAGGAGTACTTATTTGAAACTTATGTCACTAGAAGTAAAAAAATAATACTGTGACTTAAAAATAATACTGGATGCAAGGTATTTATTTTTTAATGACGTGTGTTCTACGGTATACAATGTATAGAAAGCAGTTTACATATTTAGCAGTGCCACATTTAAGCAACCCAGCTAGACATACTAAAAATGTAATTTATAACAGACACAAGCTACAGCATTATCACATATGGAAATTAGATTTTAGATGCACATTCTCGAAAACTTCAAAAGGAGACGGCACACCTATGATGTATGGTATGTTGTCGATGCTGCTATAGTCCCATCATACAGGGTACCATCATTTTATTTATTTATTTTATTTATTTATTGCATTTATATAACAGTTTTCGTGTGAACATATGGTTTTATAACGTATATCGCTTTGTGTATTGCATAGCAGACCAGTCGCATTTGTATAGCATGTCACACATACAACTGCCATAATCAAACCATTTAAATAACAGATTTAAATAACAGTATATACATAACACAAAAGCAGCAATTTTGAAGTTAAATTAAAACCCACTAAGACAAGAAAGCCATTTTATAAAAGTGTGTTTTCAGTCTTGACTTGAAAACTGTAAAGGTCCCAGCTTCCCTGACAAACGAAGGCAGAGCATGCCATAATTTAGAGATATGGGGCCAGTAACTCCTACAAATAACTCGATGCTAATCTATTCAGGGTCTTGTAAGTTAACAGCAAAATCTTTAAATCATTTCTATACTGCACAGGGAGCCAGTGTAAAGAGGCCAAAACTGGGGTAATGTGTTCACTTTTTCTGATTTTAGTCAGAATTCTAGCAGCAGTATTCTGAACAAGCTACAAGCGGGATACCACATGTTTTGGGACACCAGAAAAAAAGTGCATTACAATAATCAATTCTAGATGAAACAAAGGCACACATAAATCCCTCACCATCAGATACAGAAATAATTGGTCTAAGTTTGGCTATATTTCTCAAATGGAAAAAGATATCTTAGTAACTTTCATTATTAATAGAAAAAAAGAGTCTATAGTTTCTCTTATGATTTATTATAGTAAAAAATACTGGAGTTTGAGAATTAAATATGATCAAAATTACTCTCTGAAAGTTCCCAGCTCGGAGTAAGTTTAGGGTAAATTCAACTATAAGTATCTAATAAGTAAATTATTATATTATTTATTATTATTATTATTATTATTATTATTATTATTTATTATTATTATTATTCTATTAATTATTTCTATTATTCTCCTTTAGGCAACTTTCAAAATTGCTACCATAATATTTTATGATCTTTTCATACAAAATGAAAAGGCTTTTGGTGGTAGACCACCATTATTTGTGGGAGGTTCTCGGTGTAATTGGTCTTGGTTCTGAATTTATTAGTAAAATAAAAGCACTCTAATAACGTGTTCAGTTTATTGAAAATAAATGGGGGTCTAAGTGCACCTTTTACTGTACAGAGAAGAATCAGTCAAGGCAGCCCTTTGTCTAGAATGTTATATGCGTTATCTATTGAACCATTACTAAGTAAACCAAGAAATGTTTTAATAGGTTTATCTATTCCAAACTGTAATGCCCAGTCAATAAAGCTCTCAGCCTATGAAGATGATATAGTTGTGTTCATTTGTAATCAAGATGTAATCAATATAAAGGCTTTAATAGAGAAGAAGAAATTGTTTGAAAAAGTCTCATCAGCTCGTGTTAACTGGAGTAAGAGCAGTGTTGTGCTCTTTAGGGAAGGACAGGGGTGTAGATCTTTAGCTTTACCAGATGGACTGGAATGGAGTGAGAAAGGGTTTAAATACTTGGGGGTCTTTTTGGGCAACGAAAAAGTAGAACACTTAAACTGGAAAGAGGTTCTAGAAAAAGTAAAACATTGTTTGCAGAGGTGGAAGTCGCTTCGTCCACAGATGTCCTTTAGAGTATTGGTTTTAAATAATTTAGTTGCCTCCAGTCTCTGGCACAAATTGATCTGTGTGGAGCCCCCACAATTCTTGATTAAACAGATTCAGTCTCTGCTCTTAGGGTTTTTTTGGAATGGGTGTTTTTGGTTAAAGCAGTGTGTGCTGTATCTACCACTAGAAGAGGGTGGGCAATGGCTTATCACTATTGAGTGCAGGATGGCTGAATTTAGGGTTCCAGCTGTGCAGAAATAGTTTTATTCTCCAGTTGCCTTGGAGGGAGCTGGCATCCTTTTTTCTTCGTCAGGCTGGGGCGCTTGGTTCTGATTTTAATTTGTTATTTTTAGATTTTAACAATATACAGTTTTCATGTCTCTCCCTTTTTTATAGGAGTGTTCTGAGGCTTGGATGTTACTAAAGGCTGATCCCTTTGGATCCCTTTTGGGTTCTGGGGTAGCCTTTGGTTTTTAATCCCCACCTAAATATTTCTTATAATGTTTCAAAATTGTTTAATGATTTTCTCATAAGGGCAAAAATAGCAAAGATTTGTGATCTGACTGACATAGTGCAGTGTGTCTGGAAAAGCCCTGAATGCGTAGCCAGTGCCTTGTCCATGCAGTCTGTACGTGTGGCACAGCTGCATAAAGCTCTGACTCTGGAGTGGCAAGAGGTACTAGAGAAAGCTTTTGATGAATGTCAAATGCCTCAGCAAACTCTATTTCCTTTCTTGCTAATCTCTCCTGCGATAAGTCAATTTGATGACGAGAATGGCGAGATTTTAAAAGTGAAAGATCTGTGTAAACACCAGTTCAACTTATTAGAGGGGAAACAAGTCTATCAAATTTGCATGAAAGTTAAACAACCTTCTACTACTTAAAACACTTCCAGATACCCATTGGCCTCGCTGACTTCCGTCCTCTCCTCCTATTCAGCCTGGAGAATTGATATTATATACCCCCCCCCCCCCCCCCCCCCCGTAAAAGATCAGTGGTGAACTTCACTTCTCTGAGTATGCATGTTAGAACCGATAATACGTAAATATTTCGTATTATTTGAGACTCCACAGATTATATTCGTATTATTCCTGAAGTCACTGATCAATGCCCTTTCTGCCAGGAGAGAGAGACTATCTTCTACTGCTATATGGATTGTAAAATACTGGAGCCCTTGTTCAATTTTTTAAGCAACCTTTTTTCAAAATTCAATTCATCAAATACACAAAAAATAGAAATTATTTGATTCAGCTGGCCATTTTTATTCTAGGGCAGGCAAAATTGGCCATCTTAAAAAGTAGGAAAAGCCAAGTTAAAAATGTTTATCAAGATCTGGTAAAACTGTTCAGGATATTGGTGGTCACTCGTATATCTTTTGAGTTTAAATTTTATAAGATGAAGCACGACTTGCTTAGTTTTGAGATATTGTGGTGTGTGAATGGAGCATTTTGTGAGGTGGAGGATGAGTTGGAAGAACTCTGTTAAAATATTTAAATTATTTTTGTGTTTTTTGTATTTTTGTAAAATAATCTACTGTAAATGTTTACAGATTGTTTTTAATGTTTTAAGTAAATACGCGTGTTTTCTTTTAAAATAAAAGTATCTATCTATCTATCTATCTATCTATCTATCTATCTATCTATCTATCTATCCAACAAGGAATAGCACAACTATATCCACGATTAGCGTCAAGTTGAGCTCACATTCCTTTACAATGACTACAGTACAGCACGTGCACATCAGTTTAGCATTAATCTGTTTTTTTTTTTTTTTGCATTAGCTAATAGTGACAATGATTTGGTCAAGTGCTACAAGTGTTGTGTCAAGTAGTTTATAAAAGTTGTAAGGGCTGCAGGTGCACAGTCCCTGTTACTGTATATCATTATCAATCACATGTTTTATAGGAGTCACAGAATCAATGTTCTATGACAATAGAAGTGCCATGTGTTTTTAATTTTAGCCATTTACTGTGTATATCTGTGGGAGATTGATGCACTTCCTGACTGGCTACTGTATGTGTGTGGTGACTCTCCTGTTTTGATGGAGCTTTAAAAATGGAATAGCCAGATCTTTAAAAAAAAAAAAAAAAAAAAAAAAAAAAAAAGTAAATGTTCGACCTTTGTATAAGCATAACAACTTTCTCACTAAACCCTTTTCACGTTGCTATAGATTATTTTGCTTTCAAAACTGTATACACCCTCTGTTATCTATTCAAGTACATTCCCACTGCTACAGTTATCAGAACTCTACATCTATCTCAAACTCACTTTTTGTCCTCCAGGTGGCAGGTGGGGTCCAAACTCTTGCGACAAAGGGACATAACTTCAACAGAAACCAGACAACTGTTCATACTCAAACTAGAAAGTCTTGTGTCTTGATAAAAAAAGAAGCTTCAGCAAAGAAAAAAAGGTAAAAGTGTGCTTGACAATATGGTGAATATGGTATTTGTATTAATTTTTAAGCAATCTGACAGTATCTGCTTTGTCTGCAGACCTGCATGTCGAGGGTGAGGCAATCAGATGTGAACCCAGGATGAGAACCACAGGGCTGGCAGGGCCACCAGGCTCAACCCTCGTCTCCCAGCAGCCCCACTGCAATAACACCAACCTACTTACAGATTGGGTTAAATCTCATTCTGATCTCTTGGGAACATTACAATTGCCCTTTTTCATTCTTGCTGCTTTATATTGTATAAAAAAAAAAAAATTGCCAAAATGTCTTTGTCTTTCTTTTTTTTTCCTGGCAGATAATATTAAAAATAGATTTCTATTAGGAAATACATCATGCTCTTGTCTCCTAGACAACCAACTGCAGTTTTAACACTTATCTGTATTTTTATTTATAAACAAATAATTCTCACAGTTTTTATTTACTGGTTGTACAGTCCGGAAACAAACAGATAAACCATCAGTTTATATTAAAGTTGACCACTAATGTTCAAAATGTTCTTTTGTATCCCCTGTTAAAGTGCTCTATATCATTGTAAACATAATTTAAAAAAAACAAAACAAAAAACAAAAAAGTTATTTAGTTGGATTTCAGTTTATAGCGATACTATAATAAAATGACATCCAGTAAAAACCTTAGAATTACTAATCAGCCTAACACATAACTATTACAGAGCAAACTAATAACCCCTCCGTGACTCCACACAGACCGGACCTTTGCATTGCCACCCATTCCATTCAAACAACCGTCAAGATGCCAACCCAATCCAAAACCACATCAATACAAAAACAAAGCATAACGGTACTTCAAATTTCACCCATCATCATTGATTCATCATCACAGTTAGTCCCCCCCCCCCCCCCCCCCCCCCCCATTAAAACTACTTTGAATTGAAATACTCAAAAGGTCAGGATCCAAAGCTGCAGAATTAATATAAATAGACCTTCTGCCAGATCATGAAGCCTTACACTAGACCGTCATTAAACTGTTTCTGTCATAAACTGATAGCCCTTCCAAATAATCGTCAAAACCTATAATACAATATATATTAAGTCTTATAAATTGATAAATTTAAACTAAAGTGTGACCAAAATATCAGCTCTTACATTAAGTGTAAAATGCTTTTATTGATACACTGTTAATGCCTTTCTTTTACAGTGTGTTTTGGAACTCGGCAGCTGTTATCAGAAACAGACAGCAAAACACTAGAATGGTGTGTTAAAGCATAATGTTTGCAAGACTTGGATTTCATATATGCTGACACTATGTTTTGGACATGGGCTGGAAGCTGGGGACTAACCAGCAACCCGGCAATGTTAAGCATGGTAATGCATAACACAACATTGTCTATTACATCAATACTGTATTTATAGGGCTTGAGCATTTTAGGGTTTTTTTCCACAAAACTCTAAATCCCTTTAAATTTTAATTAATTGTTGTTAAGCTGTATCTGGAGCCTCATAAAGAGATAAATAGTCTGATAACAACACACTGTAGGAGCTTTTCTTTGAGGGTAATCATGCTCACGCTTTGCTGCTTCTGCTGAAATTCAATTTTCTTGGTTTTAAAACAAGGACATTTCAGGTTCATTATCACCTTTTGAGGGCATGCATTGGCTGGCATTATACAGTACATTGGCACCTTCTGTAACATATAAGGTGCCTGTTGACAGGCCTTGAACCATGGTAGGTGAAGTCACCCCATGTTGACACCATGGTGTTAACCCTTTACTATCCTGGGTATGTTTTCTTTCCATTTCCTCAATGTCAAATATATTGGACCAGCCACTGGAGTGGTCCATCATAAAAAAGCATAATCGTTTCATTCTGTCTCAATATCAGTATAATGTCCCATCCAAACACATTCTTAGGAGCCAGTGTGTCTCATGTAGGTATTTATGATTCAGTTTGTGTCAGGGTCCTCTACTCTTAATTCTACGTAAGTATACATTTTTATTATTATCTTTTTAACCCTTTGCCCACAGGCCGTTTTGGATTTCAAATAGACCACCCCGACCTTACCCAATGAGTGTTCAGGAACCATACGAACAGGTAAGTAAAATAATGATTTCTTTATTACAGGAAATTCTAAAAACACCTACAACTGTGCACTAAAACCACTAAAATCTTCCACAAACTATTTTAACAGGCTACTTGTGACTTCAGGGGACTATTAGTATTACGATTATTCCACTCCACACAATATATTATCACAACACAGCCCCGAACAGTAGAAGCAGCAGTTTGGTGAAACCAGGTGTGTCCCTCCTGGTTTTTGTTCCAGCTGTACCCTAAATTAATTGGACCAATGAAGCTTCTAATACCAATTAAGCTTCTAATAAGCACTTAATTGGTCCAATTAAGTAATATAGGGTACAGATGGAACAAAAACCAGGAGGGACTCCAGCCTTCCAGGACTAGATGAAACGATAGCTCCAGTATAGTCCCGGTAGAAACGCCAACAAGGAAAGGTAAAGTTGAAGGTGACCGATCCAAGATCCTCCTAACCCGTTGGTTTATTATCCGATGCAAGGCTTTTGTTTAGTTCCCTTCAGGCTCGGTCACCCCCCTCTCCAGCACCATGGCACAAGATCCTGCAACGGAAGAACAAACAGCACTTGATCTCCACACTCTCTCTGTGTTCTGGTCATTTACCATACACAATCCAATCCCCCCCCCCCACCTCCACCTCCACCTCCACTCCAGTTTGGTCTTCCTACCCAGCCACTGGTACTTAACTTAGGTAGGACCTCTTTTCTTCTGAAGCATTTGTCAAATGCCACACGGTCCTCTTTTAATCCAAATAGCGCCACTTCAACATTAGAATTCAAGGATAAACACTTAGCTTAGCGATCAGTCTTTGTAGTTTACCATCCAAGTCTGTCAAAATGGCTGACTTCCTGTGTCCTCCGTTCGCTTAGCCCTGGAACCACAAGCTCTCCTTCTTGTATTTTTGGTTCCCTTTTTTAATGGACTGTCAGTGATAGTTAATTGGTGCAGATGGAAAACACCTGGCTGTAACTGGAATTGGGGAATGGAACTAATTGCCCTTTCTATTCACCCTTGTTGTTGAACAAATAACACACACTTAAAAAATAAATACATAACACAAAAATACAAAATAAGCAACAAAAGTGCCTCTATGTGGGTAATGAAATAAAGTGGGAAACATAACAAGAGCAAATGAAACCAAAATAATATAATAAACACAAAAGCAAAACCTAATGTGCACAACCCCAACTAATTACTCACTCGTGACATTTGCTCCAAGCCAGATGATGTATATAGAGGGACTGATTTAGTTATAATTCAGTTACTACTCAACTAGGGCTATGTTGCATGTAGATTGTGCTGCATTAATTGAAAGCAAGTCAACCTACATAGTTAATTTGGTCTTAAATATGTATTTAACATTTCACAGTCAATATGCAATTTCAATGCCTTTGGTTTTTGAAATTTTGAAGTCCCTCATATGGTAGATAAGACATTTTTCACTAACACACAAACAGCTTGGATGCTAATTAGGAAACTTAATATAAATATTAATATGGCACATCTTGCCAAAGCCAAATACTGTTATATTCCACCAATCTGGCAGAAGTAAATCTCAGCCATGCTGACGAGTTGGGGAAAATGATGGGATCATTCCAAATCTGAATGTCTGGCATCTGATCCACATTTTAACAGTTAATGTAATGCATTTAATCTTAACTTGTTCTGGTATAGAGCAATTGTTTAGTAATGTACTTGTCTGTAATTTAGAATACATATTCTTCCAAACATGGATAAAACAGCTTTGAGCTTTTATAAAATGACAGACAGACAGACAGACAGACAGACAGACAGACAGACAGACAGATAGACAGACAGATAGATAGATAGATAGATAGATAGATAGATAGATAGATAGATAGATAGATAGATAGATATAATTTTTAAAAAGCTCTTTCCCACAGTGGATACTACGGTACTTGTTGCCTGGAAGTGTCACAAGGGTAAAAGGGGTTTGCTGTTATTGATTTCCTGCTGAAGTGCTGAACACAATTACAATCTAAAACATATCAATTGTCAACCCATCTGGCCTCTGAATGAAATCTTTAACTATGAAGCAAGACTCAACCAATGGCTACCAATATAAGAAGAGTGCCATGGTACTGCCATCACAAACAGTGTGCATATGGATAGTTTACCATTTGAATAGAACTGGATTTTTAATATAGAAGTCAGACTGTAGAGGATCTTGCTGGTGGAGGTATGTCATATATTTTCATGCCTTGGTCATTAAGTCTAGTTCATACATCAAATCAAATAACTGAAGAAGATTTCTAATTGACTGATGATCAAAGGGAGACTGGTCTACAGAATTGAATTTTTCTCATGTCTCAATGTCTCCTGGTGGTCTCAAGGCTGAGTACATTTTCATTCAGACTGTGGTCCAGAACTTGCAAAAGCTTTTGAACCCAAGAGGGAAGAATCCACATGCAGAAAAGACTTTTCTGATTGGGTATTCTGATTCTAATCCTTTTCCGTATTAAAAATATGGAATTGTAATGGCGTGGGCATTCAGACACCAGCATGCTGATCAGGGGCTGGGAGAAAAGCCCAATACATTTTACAATTAATTTAGCCCATATGCTTGTTTAATACCAACATGCACTGGAAATAAGGAAATAATTATATCTAATTAGGTCCTAGGAGATTTCTACGTAGATTACACATTCATTTCACTCATTGTGAATTGGACACTTACAATCAATATATTATTGGATAGATGTTTTTCCAGAAAATATGAATTCCATAATCATATTTTGACCGATCTCACATACACTGGTAGAAGTTAAATGCATCTTATAATGAGATCATTGGGTGTCTCTGAAGCACAGGAACTGCAGCTATGGCCAAAAGTTTAGCATCACCCTAGTGAATTAACTCATTTGACTTCATAAAGTCGAACGAAACCTGCTGAATAATGTTACATTAACATATTGAATTACATACCGCTTTGTAGTTCTCCATATAATTAATGAAAAACTGAAAAGAATTGAAAAAAGTGACATTTCAAAATCTAACATGAAATAGTTTACTACTATTAATGCTTCCGGTAGACTTTTACACTATCATTTTGTAGTGTCCTTGATTACATGATGTAAGTAAAAAAAAATCTAAATTACGTTCATATTGAAATTTTTTTTTTTTAATTTTGTCTCAATCCTAAAATTCTAGGTGAGGGGGAAAACTGCCTTCAAATTGTGCAAGTATGTGGTTGCAATGTTCAATAGTAATGTATCTCTGTGTGTGATACAGTAACCACAGACTTGATTTGAAGCCAGTGACTGTGGTAGCTACATGCACTAAAGCTGGGAGAGAGTTCCAAAGAGTCGGGGCCATGAAGCTAAACGACCGCTCTCCGAGTGGTGTGCACTTTTGCTTGGGTATAACAAGCAAGCAGGAGTCAGAGGACCTCAGATTGCATGCAGGGACATAGCGGGTCAGGAGGTTGGAGATACACTCTGGACCCATGTGATGAAGGGCCGTGTAGGCAAGCAGGACAATTTTTAAAGTAATCCTGAACTTTACATGTAGGCAGTGCAGCTGGGCAAGACAGGGGGTAATGTGAGCATGTTTTTTACATCTGGTAAGGATCCGAGCAGCGGCATTTTGAACCAGCTGCAATCGGTTTATGCCGTTTGACGGAAGACCACCATAACTTGCAGTAGTCGAGAGGAGATGCATGCATGCCAGAGTATCTCTGCATCCAGGAGCGAAAGGTAGGGACGGACCTTGAGATGATTTGGAGCTGGTAGAAAAAGGATTTGACTACAGAGGTGATTTGGGCATCAAAGGATAGGTTACTATCCAGAAGCACACCAAGACCTTGTACAGTGGGGGAACACAGCAGCAGTCAGTTTCCAAGGTTCAAGGAAGCAATATTGAGATTCTTGAGTTGAGTTTTCGATCCTAGTAGAAGAAGTTTATATTTGTTATTATTGAGCTGATCATCTGGCAGTGCCACTCTGCTTTCTGCAACAGCCTGAGAAAAACAAAAATATGACTTATGTGTCAACTTATTGAGAATACGCTGCACTGTCAAAATGAACAGACAACTGTCAGTACGGATCCTGCATCTTTAACTATGAAGAAACATAGCTGACATCAGATCTCGAGCAGTCTGATGAGATTTCAGTGTAGTGAACATGGCTGGAGGCTTGTATATCGTATTTAATATGAAACTCATTATTTTCATTTGCTCAGAAACAAAAAGATACCTTTGCCTCAATGGGTTTCTTTCTGTGGTTGCCTTACTTCAGCTTTTTCTGCTACAGTTATGGAATTCTCTAGAATCTGATTTGATTTCTCCCAAACCAGGTTAAGTCCCAATACATAAATACAGTATACTTTGAACTTGGTCACCAGGTTAACATCAAGCAGTTTTTTGGTATTCGCCCTGAGATAATATTCCATTTGGCATTAACATCACATATGAACACCCAAGCCAGGCTCACTGTATTTAACTTCATATTTAAATAACACTGAAGGATTTGCTGAGCTCATTCTTTGTGACTCCCCAACAGCCATAGAAGAATGTTCTACAGCAGCATGACTTAATTAATCAATTAATTAACCTGGAATGTCTTTTTTTTATGGGAATCACTCATATTGTCTAATGAAATGTCAGAATATAACCTGATTATTATTTTCTTTAGCATGCAATTTAATTTAATTCTTTCATGTCTTTTTTTAAACAATTCTCTACAAACTCTTATTTTTACAAGAACCCTCACCATTTTATACTGACTGTGATTATTGTTATAGGAACACCAGTCTATGGTTTGATTACTTTTTTTTTTTTTTTTTTTTAATTATACTAATTAAGGTAATAAGAAACTAAGAATAAAACCAATTAATAGGGGCTGGTCCTTCAATTAAATGAACAAGGTTTAAATTATGGTTTCTTCAACTGTGAAAGGCCATGGAAGACGGTGTAATGATTTGGACAGGGACACCAATTTGTTTGTTTCTCTCTCCTGGTGAATGAATGCCAACCTCTTGTGATGTGCAGGAACAAAAACAGCAGTTGTGCTCTACACACAAACAAACAGAGATGATGTTATTAATGTTGATTGTGATCTTTGGCAACAGGTTCCCGAAAAAGCCTGGTAAAATGTGGTATACAATATATACTACCTCCAACACACTGTGCTAATACTTGTTGAGGGGGTAGTTAACATAAACAGTGTTGACAAATTGCAAAAGTCAAAAGAACGGTTTAGTTTCTCGGTGCATTTAAGGCAACGAGAGAAGGCATGGCCACAAATGTGGGACCCACAGATGAACCCATGGAGAATATCTCTAAATAAATTACAAATGGCTGAAGCTTTTTTTCTTGCCTGCAGCAAGACTTGTTCCATTTACAGAAATAACTTGTTTGAACATTTTTATAAGAGGGGGAAGGGAGCTGAATTTCACTGTCAAGTCTCATAATCCAGAGGTAACATTCTTTGATTGATGGCAGGAGAAGAACAACTCATGTTTTCTAAATCATGCCGTTTGGATGTCATGGTTTGGCAACATCATTAACCCTGATCTAGGCAACTGCATCATTTGAAGCCCCTGCGGCTAGGATTGTAACTATGTTTTTTTTTTCAATTACTGCACTGCTACCCTTGCTCCTAAGATTGAATCCTCTTTCTCAAAAATGTTTCCCAATCAAACAGCTGCTATCCCCTGTATTCGTGATATTATATTGTTGTTGGTAACTTATGTCTGCCACATTTACCAATGGAGCAATTTTAAGTGTCTCTAATTACTGTGTATTTACATAGCAATTACTTAATAAATGCATGTGGACTTACTCATAATTGCAATGTTATTATGCAGAGTTACAATGTACTTAATGTGCAAATCTTTTCACACTATATATGTAAGTACACAATTGTATAAGAAAAGGGTTAAGGTTAGGGGTTAGGATTAGGTTTAGAGTTAGGGATAGGGATACGGTTAGGGTTATAGAAAAAAATGTACACATTAACTACACTGTAACTATCCATAATAACATTATGGGTATTTGTAAGGACACATGCATTTAGTAGGTAACTACTATGAAAGTACATAATAATTACAGACACAATGTAAAGTGTTTTAAAGTGATACACTACAATGGTTAAGGATGCATGGGTGGGATTGTTCTCAGCACTTTCTTTGGGTTTGTTTAAATAGACACCAAGGGAGTGGTAGGATGGTGAAAGATGCATTAGCTTAACTGGAGAAGTCCTTGTGTAAAATAAGCCCCTGAAGAGTTTTTGTATTGCATCAATGAATATTTAGAAATAAGAAAATAGATGAAGCAATGGAGCCAGTGGGAGGTGCAATGGGTTTATCAGAAAAACACGTGACTATGCTTATAATAAATCCCTCACAGAGCCTGAATACCAGCAGCACGGGGGGAGCTGTTATTCATTGTTATTATCAGTGTTGTCATAACACACATCATATATGTGTTTTTTATAACATATTAATAACCCTGCAGTGCAAAAAAAAAAAAAATAATGAAATCTGGAAAGAAGAATAAAGTGCACGGGGCCCACATATTGCATTTTGCATGAAACAAGCTTTACTTTACTTGACTTTGATATTTCCTTTCAGAGGATTTGTTGTGACTGACTGCACAATACTTCATCCCAGTCTTCAGCTGCATAAGACACAGTCAATTATAATGAGTTATTAAAACAGATTTTTAAATTCAAATGATACCTTCAGTCATTCTAATTCAATCCTCCTTGACCATTGGATTCCCCGTCATCACAAGAGTCAATCCAGGTCAGCTGGGACTCAAGATTTGCACAAGCTCACTTGTTAACAGCTCAGGATTTTAAATTGAACACTTGGCAAAAAACATTCTTGTACAGCCATAACATGTAAGACAGCAGTCATGAAACTGGTTTACACCGAAAAAAAAAGTCCTATTATTATCACTATCTGAAGGTTTGGTATGTATATTTCTAATTCATCATCAAAACACATGGAGTAGAAATTTGGCCAAGACATGTGTTGTTTGTGGAATCCTGGCCTGGAGGGCCGGTGTCCCTCCTGATTTTTGTTCCAACTGTACCCTAAATTGGACTAATTAAGTGCTTATTAGAAGCTTAGTAAAAGCTGGCAAAGAGAATTCTATGTTACCTTGTGTAAAGTCTAACTATCCCTTTCAAATACTGATGATAAAATGTTTAAAACTGTGGGTACTGAAGACATAGTAGCTTTTTGCCAGCTCCAGTCAGCTGTGTGTATAAAATGTCTCTGGCTGCAGCAGTAATCCTCAAACCAGATAGATGAAGTCCCTCAAGTATCCCTACTAAAAAGCCACAATAATTCAGATCAGGTGACCGTGGTGGATGTCTCAGTGCATCACCACCCCACACATCAACACTGCACAATAGCACAGTGCGCTGACATTTTATATAATTTTGAGTTGTATTGATTTTTTTGTGTTTATTAAAAAAATAAAAAACATAAAATAAAAAAGGAATGTTCCACAAGAGACAAAGTAGTAATTTGTCTCCATATGAAGACCCTTTTTTCCAGTAACTACTTAAATAATTCAGAACATGCTAGAATATAACATGGCACAGAAATGACAAATAAATGACAAAGTAAAATTCCAAACATTTTTCAATAACTATTTATGCATTCACTTCACCCTGAAGTGTACATCTACGTCTAAGTAACTGCTGACCAAAATGTAAACACCAAGGGGTGGTGTCTCGTGGTTAAACAAAAAAATTTGTAACCAGGACGTCCCGCTTCAAATCCCAGCTCAGCCACTGACTCATCCGCAGTAAAACTCCATAAAAACAGAGACAAAATCAAGATTGAAAAAGGAGTTTGTAACCAGGACGTCCCGCTTCAAATCCCAGCTCAGCCACTGACTCATCCGCAGTAAAACTCCATAAAAACAGAGACAAAATCAAGATTGAAAAAGGAGTTTGTAACCAGGACGTCCCCGCTTCAAATCCCAGCTCAGCCACTGACTCATCCACAGTAAAACTCCATAAAAACAGAGACAAAATCAAGATTGAAAAAGGAGTTTGTAACCAGGACGTACCTGCTTCAAATCCCAGCTCAGCCACTGACTCATCCACAGTAAAACTCCATAAAAACAGAGACAAAATCAAGATTGAAAAAGGAGTTTGTAACCAGGACGTCCCGCTTCAAATCCCAGCTCAGCCACTGACTCATCCACAGTAAAACTCCATAAAAACAGAGACAAAATCAAGATTGAAAAAGGAGTTTGTAACCAGGACGTCCCGCTTCAAATCCCAGCTCAGCCACTGACTCATCCACAGTAAAACTCCATAAAAACAGAGACAAAATCAAGATTGAAAAAGGAGTTTGTAACCAGGACGTCCCCGCTTCAAATCCCAGCTCAGCCACTGACTCATCCACAGTAAAACTCCATAAAAACAGAGACAAAATCAAGATTGAAAAAGGAGTTTGTAACCAGGACGTCCCTGCTTCAAATCCCAGCTCAGCCACTGACTCATCCACAGTAAAACTCCATAAAAACAGAGACAAAATCAAGATTGAAAAAGGAGTTTGTAACCAGGACGTCCCCGCTTCAAATCCCAGCTCAGCCACTGACTCATCCACAGTAAAACTCCATAAAAACAGAGACAAAATCAAGATTGAAAAAGGAGTTTGTAACCAGGACGTCCCGCTTCAAATCCCAGCTCAGCCACTGACTCATCCACAGTAAAACTCCATAAAAACAGAGACAAAATCAAGATTGAAAAAGGAGTTTGTAACCAGGACGTCCCCGCTTCAAATCCCAGCTCAGCCACTGACTCATCCACAGTAAAACTCCATAAAAACAGAGACAAAATCAAGATTGAAAAAGGAGTTTGTAACCAGGACGTCCCCGCTTCAAATCCCAGCTCAGCCACTGACTCATCCACAGTAAAACTCCATAAAAACAGAGACAAAATCAAGATTGAAAAAGGAGTTTGTAACCAGGACGTCCCTGCTTCAAATCCCAGCTCAGCCACTGACTCATCCACAGTAAAACTCCATAAAAACAGAGACAAAATCAAGATTGAAAAAGGAGTTTGTAACCAGGACGTCCCCGCTTCAAATCCCAGCTCAGCCACTGACTCATCCACAGTAAAACTCCATAAAAACAGAGACAAAATCAAGATTGAAAAAGGAGTTTGTAACCAGGACGTCCCCGCTTCAAATCCCAGCTCAGCCACTGACTCATCCACAGTAAAACTCCATAAAAACAGAGACAAAATCAAGATTGAAAAAGGAGTTTGTAACCAGGACGTCCCCGCTTCAAATCCCAGCTCAGCCATTGACTCATCCACAGTAAAACTCCATAAAAACAGAGACAAAATCAAGATTGAAAAAGGAGTTTGTAACCAGGACGTCCCCGCTTCAAATCCCAGCTCAACCATTGACTCATCCACAGTAAAACTCCATAAAAACAGAGACAAAATCAAGATTGAAAAAGGAGTTTGTAACCAGGACGTCCCCGCTTCAAATCCCAGCTCAGCCACTGACTCATCCACAGTAAAACTCCATAAAAACAGAGACAAAATCAAGATTGAAAAAGGAGTTTGTAACCAGGACGTCCCCGCTTCAAATCCCAGCTCAGCCACTGACTCATCCACAGTAAAACTCCATAAAAACAGAGACAAAATCAAGATTGAAAAAGGAGTTTGTAACCAGGACGTCCCGCTTCAAATCCCAGCTCAGCCATTGACTCATCCACAGTAAAACTCCATAAAAACAGAGACAAAATCAAGATTGAAAAAGGAGTTTGTAACCAGGACGTCCCCGCTTCAAATCCCAGCTCAACCATTGACTCATCCACAGTAAAACTCCATAAAAACAGAGACAAAATCAAGATTGAAAAAGGAGTTTGTAACCAGGACGTCCCCGCTTCAAATCCCAGCTCAGTCACTGACTCATCCACAGTAAAACTCCATAAAAACAGAGGCAAAATCAAGATTGAAAAAGGAGTTTGTAACCATGACGTCCCCGCTTCAAATCCTTGCTCAGCCACTGACTCATCCACAGTAAAATTCCATAAAAACAGCGACAAAATCAAGATTGAAAAAGGAGTTTGTAACCAGGACGTCCCCGCTTCAAATCCTTGCTCAGCCACTGACTCATCCGCAGTAAAACTCCATAAAAACAGCGACAAAAATAAAAATTGAAAACAGAGTTTGTAACCAGGACGTCCCCGCTTCAAATCCCAGCTCAGCCACTGACTCATCCACAGTAAAACTCCATAAAAACAGAGACAAAATCAAGATTGAAAAAGGAGCTTGTAACCAATTTAGGGTACAGTTGGAACAAAAACCAGGAGGGACACCGGCCCTCCAGGATCAGGATTGCCCACCCCTGCTCTAAAGCCTCCACAAACAACACATGTCTTGGCCAAATTTCTACTCCATGTGTTTTGATGATGAATTAGAAACTTAGGTTGACAAGTAGAACCATTCAATTACATCTGTAGCATAACTCTACATTAACTACCAATAGATACATGCTTCCACTAGTGTGACCTGTCATGATACGTATCATATTGTGACTTTTGTGTATCACTGCTCCCCTAATATAAGCTCAACTCTTTTGGCTGTACTGTTCAAAATCATCAAAAATATGTTAATACAAAAAAATAGTTTCATTCTCTACCTATAAACATATAGAATCTTGATGTTTAAAAACATAAATAAATACAAATAATAATAATAATAATAACCCTCTGGTTTTCTGTGTTGCTTTCATAGGTATTGGTTTTGGTTGGACATTTTGTTTGTACTTTCAAAGTTCTGTAAAACTGCAGGAAAAAAGTTGATTCCAGCATCCAGTTAGCACACACCAATTAGACTGTGAGGGAAAAGGGCAATGGAATGGATGAACTCAGAAATTCGGTGGTGCAGTCGTTATCCACTGTGAATGGCAACCAAACAGAACTGAGACCTTTCAAAAAAAGGGAAGGTTGCTAAAACATATTTTTGGCAACAAATAATACAATCTTTACTAGAATGGCAAAGTCATCACCAGCTCAAATGATCCTGACCGTAATGTTACCCTCTTTCCTCTTCTGTTGGTTTAAAGTCATAAGATTGGTGTACAAATTATTTCAATTGGGATAAGTTCGGTTTGTAATTCAGCCTCCCAAAAGCAGAAAGTATTGAATCAACCCCAGGCTTCCCTCACCAAGATTACGTCACGAACACCTGTCATACAGGGATTGGTGTTCCACTGGATACAGGGGCGGGGCTTGACGTACAAAAGGGGATGTGCTGCTGTGCACAGGGTTGGTCCTTGGAACACAGGAGGAATCTCTTTGTTACAATAGTGCTGACTGTTAGTTTACTTTTCATTTTCTTGTTTTACTCAGTCACCCTGACATGACGGAAGACTAAAAGAAACAACGAGTCTGCCATCAGCCTGACAGAGATGGCAGCTGAAGAAATGACCAGATCAATTCTTTTATTTGCATATTTAATCCCTCACAGTTTACTTGTATTTCCTTTTTGTAAATAAATCTTCTTTGTCTCTTACAACACTGCCTGAACTCTTGTTATCTACACACCCCATCAGAACACAATCATCTTTATGCTGTAATCCAGTAAAACTTACTGTAGTTAGAATACAACTGTATATGGACTATACATGTAACAGCACCTGGTTATAGAGGGAAAATGTACCAGAGGACATCATCAGTAAACCCAAGGCTACTTGTGAGAACTGCGAGGAACTGTTAAATTCAGGTAACAATTTACATAGTGTCTCTAATTCCTGTGTATTTACATAGTAGTTACTTAGTAAATACATGTGTACTTATACATAATTGCAATGTTATTATACATAGTTACAATGTACTGAATGCATACATATTTTTGCACATATGTAAGTACACATGTAGATTGTATCAGAAATGGGTTAGTATTAGGGGGTTATGGTTAGGGTTATATTGTACAAAAATGCACACATTAAGTAATTATGCATAATAACATTGTAATTATGTGTAAGTACACATGTATTTACATAGTAATTAGAGACAATGTAAAGTGTTGCCAATATTGTATTGTGATCCAGGTTTGAAACAGGGCTAAAGTACTGTATAACTACATGGCTATAATTACACTTTAAGGAGTGAAACTTCATGGGTTATTATTTACATGGTTTGGTTTGGATTAGTCAGGGTGAGGGTGTAGTGTATAGTCCCAGATTCTCTAGTTTTGTTTTTACTAAACCAGCATGGAGACTAATGTAGCTTGAAATGTTATATTCATCTCCTTTGACATTTCTTACAATTTTATAGAAATCCCTTAGTAATATATATATATATATATATATATATATATATATATATATATATATATATATATATATATATATATATATTCCCCCCGTTTTGCTATCTTCCAGTTTATTTAATTGTTCTTCATCCAAATCGGCATGTCTACTTACTACTTTTGGGATTTTTTTTTTCTGGTAATTGGTCACTCAGTTTTATAGTTACTGTAAATCTGTAACTGTAAAAAAAGATGGCTACTGGTACTTTAAATTCTGTGAGGCAGAATTTAATATACGGGCAATATACGTTCAATATACAGACAGCTGGAACCTTGCTCAACCAATCACATTGCTTGTTTCACATTCCATTGCCAGGCCTGGATTATAAAGGACTATAATAACTATAATCCCCTCCCAGATTTTATGAAGGAGTAGTACTGTATGATCGAGTATAGTTAATCTTGGGTATAATACTGCAAGGTTTGTTTTCTTCTCAAAAAAAAAAAAAAACAGGTATTGTCTTCGGGTGAATCAAAAGAGTTTTATTCAGGAATAAACAAATTAAAAAGTAATGTAGAGTACAACAGCACTGCAAGCAAAACTACAGGTCTCAGAAGATGGAATCTGAGCAGCAGAGGTGCAGGTAAACTCACAGGTCTATGCAGGTGGAATCTGAGCAACAAAATACCTTTAACAAGCATCAGTATTCCTAACAAACACCAAGCCACAGGGAGTGAAACTCCACCTAGAAGGTGTGTGTATTTCCTACCTCCATGAATGAACAGAGCTAGCCCCCCCTTTACAGGAGGTGTGTTAGCAGGCGTTCCGTGATGCGGTACTAGAAGTATAGCACGTCACTTTTTGCAACAACTCATGCAAAGGTCATAGCAGCACTGTGAAATACCAGTTTCTTAACACAAATCTCAGGCATGGTGCAGTTTAAGCAAAACTACAGAGCTACAAGGTCAGGGCACCAATAGGCAAGAGTTAGAAAAGGCTTAGCATACTCTGTGCAAGCATAAGTATATTATATATATACTATTCTATATATGAATATATTTATATATATAATATATATATATATATGCATTGCATTTATTTATTTGTTGTATTTTAAGAGGATTCATTTATGTGTACTACTTTAAAGTGCTTAGAAATTCAAATTTGCGATGTATAAAAAAAATCTAAAATCTGAGCACACAGCTTCAACCTCATGAAGCTAAACCATATTGCAAATGCATATATTATACATGCTATAATTTCTTCTGCCTTCAAAATTTAATTAAGCCTGCGGTGAATAAAATGCTTTGCCTTGAATATTATTTTGAATAAAAATGGAAGGAAATGTTACATTTAAATAGCATACGTGTGTGTGGCTGTAAGACTATCTGGAAGATGACTATTAATCCATACCTTGAAACTGCATACTGTATGTGGGAAAAAAAAAAAAATCAATTTGATTTTATGGCATACCTGCCAGAACTGAATTAGTTCCAAACCATAAAGATCAGTATACTGCAGCCAAGGAAATGAAAAAGTTCTTTACAGCTCCAATGGGATAATAGAAGAATCCTTGACAGTTCATCGTATTGGTCATCCTCAGAGACAAGCAGACCTAATAATAAAATACTGATCTTAGCAATAACAGAGTGTGGGTGATAAGGAATGCAAAGTGGTTGCATACAGAAAAAGAAAAAAAAAGGTCAGTTTTTTATTTTTGCAGCACACTTGGTTTGGCTAACACATTATTGCAAAGAAGTATGAATTTTTATTATACCTATCCCTGTAACACTTTGTTTTTAAGTGTCTAATTATTGTGTATTTATATAGTAATTATTTAGTAAATACACGTGTACTTCCACATAATTACACTATTATTATGCATAGGTGCAATGTCCTTAATGTGCAAATCTTTTCACACTATTTATGTAAGTACAAAATTGTATCAGAAAAGGGTTGGGATTAGGGCTATAAATGAAAAATGATATGAATCTTTAGAACAGATTGGTCTGTATGAGCAAGTTGCTGGGAGATAGAGAACTTGTTTTCTGATTTACGCAACACGCACTCCACTTATTTAGTACAATAAATACTAAAGTAAAATCATCTTATTTAGTATGTATTCTACTAAGATATTGCGTAACTGAGACATTTATATACTGTGTTATTTAGTACACATTATATAGTTAATATACATTGTAACCAAGACGCTGTTATTTAGGATTAGGGTTAGGCTTAGTACCATAAAAATTACATTGCACGCACAATATCACTTAATAATTAAATCTTTAATTAGTGTTAGTAATAGCGACATCTAGTGTCAATACCATGGCAATGAAACAAGATTCCCTCTATTTTAGTACCTTACATACTAATTAAGGGCATTTCACCTTATTACCTATAGTACTAAGCAGGCTTGAGAATGGGGTGGATTTAGTCTAGTGTAATGTAGCATATCAAATTAGTAACTTTGGTGAGAGCCATTGAAGCATTTTGAGGGATCACTTGAAATTTGCTATAGACCACAAGAGGTTACAAGACAAACAGGTTGGCAACATTTGATGTAGAAGAAAGACCCCTGATGTGTACCTATAATCCCAATGTTCTTCATATTGTAGTGACAATTCAGTGATAGCCAATAGCTGATTCAGGTACCACACTGCAGGGTGCTTGTCCAGTCTATGATCATGAAAACAATTCATTGGGACACTATACTGTCTAAACTGATGCAAACCAATACAATGCATGGCTTATTTATATATATATATATATATATATATATATATATATATATATATATATATATAAAAAAATAAATGAAGCGCAATACTAAGTTTGTCATTTAAAATGAAAGGCAATAGAGCAATCCTCTGGGTTCCTTTGGTATTATTAAATAATGAACTGATAAAGACAGAGGATACTGATGTAACCAAGACCAGGAGGGCTCCTCAGCTTGAGAACCGGTATTGTACACACCTGCTGAAGATACACACACACACACACACACACACGCACACACACTTTCCTACATTGTAAACTAAGGGGTTTACCTATTTGTTATTTTTTAAATCCGTTTGTCTCTGTGCATTCTTTTCAAATCTGAGTAATGAGCCAATGTCTGAAGAGGGAACAAGCCGGTATAATGCTGTAAGTTATTGGCAAATTTCTGTTCCGGTAACTTCAGTGCCTTTATACGAGCGCAAACTGGGTCACAGCTAAAGAGGTTAAAATCCATTTCATGCTCTGTGTCTTACTCCCAACGGAGTTCTTCAGAATGCATAAATTGAAAATGCAGGAGTACCTTGGTGAGAAGACATTGATATGGAGCGTTGACATTTCCATTCCACAAACAGCAGCCAGAAGCACATTCAAATCCTCTCCCCCCGGTGTTTCACTGGTAGCAATCCCACCCTCCCTCCACCGCCACCCTGCAAACAATCGAGTCATTAATTTCCCAGTTGTTGACATTTTAATTCTGAATTAAAAAATGAATTTAATTATATAGTAACGGTAACAGATTTCATAGCAATTTCTAAATATGCATTGCGGTCACGTTCCCTTGTGCACCCAGGTGTACAAACCACAAAATTAACCTAGGCAAAGGATCACATAGCAAAAATCTTTAATGTTAATGTTACTGTATATGTCTCAGCTTTGTCTAATTATTTTAGTTTGATTAGTTGGCTGTATAAAAGCTAGTTACAAAATTATTTAAAGAGGGACATCTATTACGTTGTAACTGTGAGTAAGGGATACAAAAATAGGTATGCTGTATTTAAAAAGAAAACTCGAGAGGATACTGTTGCTTATTAAAATTTCTGTATTCAGCTTACAAATATCTTTGTCTGTGAACCCCAGTATGGTGCTGGGTGACGAAGGGAAACTAAGACGTTATGTTATCTTTGGTGTATTTAAAAACCTGTGCAATTGAATTGAAAACGGCAATGCGCTCAGCCTGTTCAATGTCTTGTTTTAAGTATGGGTGATGTTAGTGTTTACTGATTATCTGGCCGCTGCTTCCTGAAAGAGGAACTGATCTGGTGATGCCAGGACAGCAAGGTGGACCGTAACAAAGCCACACACTTCCTTCCACCAAGAGGACTTTGTGCAACAAAGTGGAGGTTAGTGAGGAGGACAAAAAGGTTACAACTGGGATTGCATCATAACTGCCAGCTGAGTTTACCTCCAATTTAATTAACCATGTGAGGACCAAGCATTTTTCAGTGGGATTCTCCCCGAGGACCACGTTTTTTTTTTTTTTTTTTTTGTTTTGCTGTAGTTGACTCTCTTCCTAGAAAAAAATTCTAAAAATATATTTTTTACAGTAGCATCTTGGAAGTGGTGTCATTTTTTTCAGTACTCTTTTGGAAACATAATAAAGTACAATTTTTTTCAATGAGATATTTTAATTATTATTATTATTTTTTTTTAGCGTTACATTTTTTATTATTGTATTCTGCTTAGAGATACATGTATAAAACATGTTATTCTTTGACCCAAGCGACCTTATAATATGTCCTGATAGGTTGTTTTTTTTGACAAGACATTGGTTCACCTGAGTGATTGCAATGACATAATAAACATTTATTAGGGTCTTTATAAGCAAAAATGGACACTATTCTCGATTATTTTCTCAAAATGAATACTTATAAATAAAAGTCCTGCATTCCATTATTGTCAGTAATAAGGAAAACATAACTTCAGTTCATGAATTTGTATCTGCTTATATCCACTTGTTTCTTGATATTTATAAATGTTGCCAAAACGTATATATTAAAACACAAGACAGAACAATTGTTCTAATATAACTATGTCAAATACATCGGATTTACAGTGCTTTCACGATTTTTTCTTAGCCGTAAACAAGTTCTTGTTTGATGTTTTGTTTCTGCATGCTGTGTAAAATATCTCCGCCCTTTAAAAATGAAATGCCTGCCTCAAGGACGTCACATGAATAAAAAAAGAAAAACAAGCAGGCAGTGAAATCCAGTCACTCCCCTATCCAATGATATACAGCTGCAATCTGTATTGCAAAGAATGGTGGTCCAGTAAGTCAAACAAACAAAATGCACAGAATGACACTTCAGATTGATCGTGTTTACACCATCACGGACCGTAAATGGTTAACATAGTGGGGAGTGATTGAAGGAAGGTGCAAGCATTTTATAATCCCTTACCCGAATCCCAGCCTAGACTTCTAATGTGTTGTGATCCTGCTTTATATATATGGCCTTAGTAAGCTCTCCATGGCTGAACTAAAGCTTGCATTGAAACCCCGCCACACTTCTCACTACCGTACACAAACATTGTGTAAGCGCTCTAGTGACATGTACAGCGATAGCAAGGAGAAAATGTTTGAGTTTTCGTTTTTTTGCAAAAAATTGAAAATTCCGCGGGAGAGAGCAAATTCCGTGTTTTTTTCCGTGACTAGTTAAAAGCTTGAAAAGTTTAGTTTAGCACTCCAAAGACAGACAGGCACCACTAGGAACCTAAATGAACATAATTTTGATATTTTATTTATATCATGCAATCTAAAAAACTGCAAAATGGCATCTCAAAAGTCCACTGGAAACTACAGTATTAGTGCAGTATTTCATGTAGATTTCGAAATGTATTGTACACTTTTAGAAAACTACAAAGTAATTTCAATATGGCAACGTAAAATTGTTAATGTGCTCCATCAGATATCACATAACATAAAATAAAATAGTCATTGCGATTCAAATTAGGGGACACAGGTTCAACGCCTCATTAAGTCCAAATGGTTCTATCTCTTGTAATGTAAGTATCCAAAATGCTTCTCGTCGCAGAAGGAGGTCGACTAGATCGCCACCCCGAGTAAGGACAGTGACCCTCCCCACACCCACAAATCTTAGTGAATGTGGGTAAGATCCATGTCCAGCTTTCCTATAATGTTTCGCAAAAGAATAATCTTGGTTATCTTGCTAATTGCCTCTTTATGTTCAGCAATACGCAATTTTAAAAGCTAGAGGGCATGATGACCACACTTTAGAGTTAGCGATTCAAAAAGCTAAAGATACAGAATGTAATTCTATCCTTAGAAAGAAAATATAGATGAAAAGTGACCAAACAGTTAGTTTCTTTACTGAGTTCAATTATCTAGCAAATGATGTTCGGGGGATAATTTTAAAACACTGGCACATTTTGAAGAGCAATCTTTTCCTTACGGAAATTATAAAGGATAGTCCACCATGTATTGCATTCAAACGTGCCAGGAATATTACAGATATGTTAGTTCGTTCGTTTAGCCCTAAAATTGATCAAACTAAATTGTGGGTGTCAAGCCCTCCTGATGGTAATTTTAATTAAGGACATTATATTCGTTGCTCTAATACAACTAACACTAAGTATTTTGTTCACCCCAGATCTTGTAGAAAAATAAAAAATAAAAATAAAACAAATCTGTCTTTGTGTATTATAAAAAATAATAGATGGGCTTCAGTGAATTAAAGAAAAATAATTCCATCTGTGACAGTTTATAAACTATAATTTATGACGTCACATAAACCCTAGATGGAATTATTGTCCTGTAACTCACTGAAGCCCATCTAGTATTCTCTCTTCAGAAACATAATTGCATTATTTAATAGGAAACACAAAATATTGTTGTAACTGGAGGGCTGGTGATAACCCAACTTCCAAGAAATGCCTCCACTTGGTTGTCATTTCACATTTCAAACACAATGTACAATATAGTAATTCAAAAAGCCACATGCATGCATGGACCCATTTCACCTTTGATTAATTGATGCATGCTTATTCACATGTATTGTAAAGATTAGAGGTTCAGAGGGGTATTTTCTAGTCACCTTTGGCTTCAGATGATGCATCATCATCTCAAATGGGAGCTCCAGCTGAGAAAGTCGCAATTGTGAAATGAAACAGGTCACTACATTAATTATCAGTGATTGTGCATGTCTCAGAGAACAAGACAAATGAGGGTGACTTTAATAGCTTTCTTGCACTGCTATATATTTTTGTGACTTTCATAATTACAGTATACACCATGTCCTTTTTCTAGGAATAACCTACAACACTGCCTTGATAAGCAAGCTGTGCACATAAGTAACAGCATCATCATTTTTTTTTTTTATAATAGATCACACTTATTTGATAAAGAGCTGTGTGAATTTCTAACAACATGTTTTCAGTCAGGACAATCTTGCATAAATAACCACCTTTATTAGAATACAAAGTCTTATATGTATCAAAAAACATTGCCCCAACAATGGGTGCTGATATTATAACATGGTTTTGAAAAATAGTTGGAGTACAGCCTCATCCTTTGGAGCATCCAGGTAAAAAACAAACAAATAAATCTATGCTATGTATTCATCCCGGTGAACAAAAATATTAGGCAGAGGACTATTGCGTACCCCACCCCCATGAGTAAGGTGGTGGTGGTTTAAGAGGAGGTGGTAATTTGAAAGCACGACAAGACTAAGTTTGAGAAATATGTTTATATACCTTTAGTAATGGAAACTTAAGCTAATGGGAACTTGCCAGTAATAGGTTTGTAGATAAACCAATGACTGAACTAGGAACTTGTACTATAGAGTTCCTGCCTGAAAACCTTGCAAGCTTCATAACCATAAAATACAATTTAAAAAAAAAAATGCATTCAGCAGGCTTTGAGACTTGGACATATCTTTATATTCATATAAATCAAATAATATCCATACATGATTTGAGCATAAAAAAAAAAAAAACAATAAAACATTCGGACAACATTAATCTTTTGCTGCATTGCTGCCAAATATTGTTAGTAAGACCATTTATCTTAAAATCCATCCCTTAAAAGGGATCTTAAACAACGGCAGACCATATTGGGCAGGCACCCAGTGAGCTCAGGCAGACACCTGGCTATTGTCCTCCAGAGTCTGGTAGCTCGCTGACATCCACTCTCGAGTTCCTGGCTTTGACGTGGGATCGGAGGACGCCCACTGACCCTTCAGTTCTCCTGAGCTGTGTGGGGAATTGCTGCAGTGAGGGGAAAATAGTTGGGCATTCTAAATTAGGCAGAAAGTCAGGGGTAAAATAATTGGGTAAAAAATAACAAAACAGACATGAAGATATTGGACTTGAGACAAGGCAGAATCAATTTCAGGTAATCATTTCTTAAATACTTTTACTGGGAATTCATGCTTATAAAAAAAGTATATTGTACAGCACATTATGTAAATGCACAGCACCTTTCTAATCTGAGGGAAAATATATACTCTTTGCTAATTTCGTGATGTCCACTTAACACGCTACCTGGGATTACCAAACGAGACCCTGTTTTACATTTGGCTATCAGGTTGTGTTCCTGTCCCTTCAGGCTGTCATGGAAGTGGCCAGTAAAGAGGCAGGCACAACTGGGTTGGCCTTGTACCTGTCAAGAGGTTTGGAGAGGAGGCAGCGATACATACATTCTGGGGAGGGGAAGAGCGACTTCTGCAGGCGCAGCTATCAACCCGTTGGGGGTCGCCCAGACAGAACAATAGTTACAACATCAGGCTAATAATGAGTGGAACAAGTTAGTGTGCGTTAAGGAACCGTCAAGTTAACCCTTCAGTGATCCCCTATAAAAGGTAGCTATAGTAACATTCTGCTTATTAGTAGTTTAAAAACAACTTGCCTACAGCTTCTCTGTCAGGTGGCAAGCAGCAATCACAGACCACAAGTATCCTAGCAACCGAAGTTCAGGGCTCAAGGAAGTGTGGCTGTGCATGCTTTGTATTTTACCAGCAGTATACAGAATTGTGGAAGAAATATTGTGCAGTAAACCTGTGCACAGGATTACCTGTGGTAAATTAGCTCAAGATTTGCATTTAAGATCTTACTGTTAACTTCTGAATATGCTCTACTGTAACTACTCCAGCTAAAAATGTAGTAAACACTCTAAAGTGCCATGAGATGTGGATTAAACATAAACTGGAGCTATGGAAAATCATTTCTGTGTTGTTGTCATAGTAGAGCAAGCCTGCCCTATTCAATCAGCTGCTTTCACAAAGCAACTTTGCCCACAGACCACATCTCTTCTTCGTGATGATGTGAATGTGGAAGTGTGGCAGGGTGGTTGCCTTGCACAATGGGTAATTAGTGTTGGTGTAATTTGTATGTAGGAATGTGTTTATTGTGTCTTTTTGGAGTTGATTTATGTAATTGAATTATTGTTTATAGACAGGTGCTTGATTGAGACTTGTTGCCTGCTAGGCTTGGTTGAGGGGAAGGGCAGCGAGTGATTGGCTGTGCTGGTCCTCAATCAGTAGGTGGATGGGTCTTGACCGAGTGTCTGTCAGTTCAAAAACATCCGTGGGTTATGGCTCGGGGCTGCTGCAAGGCCATGAGACTCGGCGCTACGGAGGTCTGGAATCCTGCTGGAGACTGCTGACTATTGCATGGGTTAACCAGGGTCCGGGTTCCAGCATTCAGGCAAGAAGAAACTGCAGCCACCGGCGGTCATGTGTATACCAGGGCGGGATAGGAACGGACAGTAGTTTCAGGCAACAACAGCTTACAGTATAGAGAGAATTGGATTCCAGCGGGACCTCCTCTTTAGGGGAGTAGCGCTAGCCATTTTTACGGCATCTTGTATTTGTAATTTTTTCTACTGTGTTTTACTTTGATTTTTTGTACAGCTTGCTGTATTAGTCCACTGTGCTTTACCATAGCGGGTAACGTCATATGACCACCTTTATTTACTTTCTGGTTTTTTTTTGTTAATAAATCCTGCGCGCTTGTGCTGGCATTTTCATCTCCACCTCCATTGTGTCTCTCTATATGCTTAATCAGTGGCTACCCACACACGTGACACGAGCAAGACCCTGACACAGGAAGCTTGAAACACTGCCAATGCATTTTAAAAGAGGAGTGTGAATACTTACCACCAATCCCACCATGTGTCCCTTATAAAAGTGCATCATTGTAAAAGGCATAGCAGAGTGTAATAAAGCATAAAAAGGCATATGTAAGCATTTTAAAGCACATAGTGGTATTGTAAAGCATATTTAAAAAGCACACAAAACGTATGGTAAATGCATAGTACAGCAATGGCAAAAGCAAGATTTATATTGTAGATTTACTGTGGTAAACTTTCATTAGTGGTATCAACACCTGGCTTTTCTTTATCTCACTTTGTAAAGAGTCCAATGATATCAAATCTATGCTGTAGCATTTTTGTCCTGGTCCTGATTCTCTGAACTTCCTTTGCTCCTTCTACAACCCTTTTTGTTGGTTCAAGGCAGTCCTTGAAACAGCTCTGCAATCTAATGGGATTAACATGCAATTCAAATTCAGCCCCTGAGGATTTCCTAAAACACTGCTTCTCTAGTCTGCTGGATTCCTCTGTGACACAGCGCTCTACCCCCGTGTATTGCCACATTGCCCATTGAAGAGGCTATCTGAGTATCTCCTGTGAATGATTATTGTGAATCCACTGAGAACTGAACTGTGAACTGCAAATACTTTTTTGTTCTCTTTGGTTCAAGTCTGCTGGCATTCTTTCCTTGATGGTTTTCTTCTACATTGCCTCTTCTCCAGTTTATTCTGTGAGTTTCTTCATGGCTTCAGGGGTCACAGATTCTCATGCAGGTGTATTACCTGTAATTGAAATGTCATGCATTATCTAGGTATAACACCCTGTGATGTACACCCCGCCCCTGTGTGTATATGGGTTATTTTGCATTTGTATTGTGTGTTATTATTATTTAAATGTATGGTTTTATGTTTTAAAAACACAAAGTTTTGTTATTGTTGTTTTGCAGCATGGATGGGCTTAAAATTTCCCATCCATTCTAAACGTGTGCAGAATGGGACCATATCCAGATGGATTCATTTATTGCTAATCTGGAGATGGTCACATGTATAAAAAAGGGTATCTTTGGCTGAAAGGGGTTAGTGTGTTCAGAGGCGGAACGAGAGAGGTAAGCATGATACTTGTTTTGTTCTGAGTCTATTTGTCTGTCTGTTTGGTCACTGTGCCGATTTGTTTGTAAAGTTTCCTGGTCTGACGTCACCCAGAAGCCACCTGGGTCACACACCCAATAAAAGTGTATATACATGTTTAAAATGCAAGTAGTTTTCAGATGCTGTATGACCACTGAAATTATTCAACACACTGCGGTTGACGTTTGTTTTCGAGAGAAATTGTTTAAGCAGTCAGTCAAAGTATAGCAATTATACCAATGGATCACAATGCATCTTTGTTAAAAACTGTTAACAGTTCTTATAGTACAGTATGTTGGCATTGAGGCATAAGGTTTACGGCTATAACATTAAATAATATGAGATGTCTTTTGTTTTATATAAAGAGTTAGCCTTTTGAACACTCCCAATTTACTGAATACAGACTATATTATGTTTTTAATTGAATAACACATGTACAGTTTTAATAATAATCCAAGAGGGACACAATCTCATTTCAGATTGCTAATATCATTTATACTGAAGTTGCCTACAAATACTATGTAAATTATTCCCTGATGGTTTTTTGATTTTGTTCCATACAAATCATCATGCCTACAGCATCCTCATCAAGTGAAATACACGTAACTTGTTTTCAATAGGAAGGGGAATAACAGTATAAAATCAGAGGCAAAGAGGGGTTGTGCACAGTTTGCTTGCCCTGTAAAATTAAGAGTTTATTATACTGTTAGGGTCTTTAAAACAGCTTAACAAAACAAAAAGAAGAAAACAGCATAATTCTAGATGAAATCAAAAGTCAGTTAGATGTCTATTTTCAATTTCATGAGACTACCCCTTGATTAATCATTTGAAGAGTATGACTTTACAAGTAAAGGATTTTCCCATTAAGTGTTGCATCGTAAAATGATACACTGTTTTCAAGTGCTATTAGGCAGGACACATTGATCATTTCTGCATATATTCAAACTTTTAGCTGTTTGTCGGGGCTGTGACAGGGAGAACCCTGTCGCTGATTCTTGCGCGGATGTGTGCAGCGGTGGCACGTAACAGGAGACGTTTTGCGAGGCAACCAATTGAGCAGGTAGGCTTGCCCAGCACTGAGCTGGTTGGGAGGTCCAGATTGGCTGGGGGCATGCTGAGGGAGCTGCAGGAGAGCGTCCGCTCTGCAAGATAAGTACTACAGAACCCATCAGCTGCAAGACAGTGCCTGTGAAGGCTCTGCCCAGCCAGGACTGTTGTAAAGACCCAGAGTTGATGGGAGGCTGGGACTTTAGGAGCAACAGTAGGTTAGCTTAGGGGACCTTGAACCCAACAAGTATAGGGAGGGTTTCGTAATGTAGTAGTATCTCTTTCAGTTAGGCTTTTGTCCCGACAGCCAGTGAGAAGAAGACTGCCTCCACCACAGCCCCAACAACCACCCCTCTGCAACAGTCCGTCTCTTTTAGTGAGGCTAACACTCGTCTTGTGTGGCAAACTTTTATTTTTAAGTTTGTTTTGTTGTGTTTTCTTCAGTAAATCTAACACTAGGGTTACCATTGCTGGTACCCTAGTGACAGCATCTGTGTTAATTAAATCTGTGCAGCTGTGCCCACCACCCTGTGCCCACTGCTCTGTGCCTGCCTTATTATTATTTAGTGAAGACCCATGCACGTAAAACTTCCTCCTGTTACAGGGCATACACATCTATGTCATTTTATGGTAATAACTGGGTAACTACCACTGGTTTCTAGTGTTTCATGATAAACACAGGTGGAGTAAGTGTGTGTTGTTATTATGCAATTACAACAGGTACATTTGTCGTAACCATGTACATTTGTAATAGGGACAGTTACAACTGTAGTTACCCAGTTATTACAGTGCTATTTAGTCATTCAAAAGATAGGTAAGTAAACAATTGACTACTGTGAATGTGTTTTCCTGACAAATACATTGTTTTCTGATGAATCCACAATTTTGGGTTGCTTTGGAAATGTAAAAAATAAAATAATCAAAGAATTACTTCATAGACATCTTTTACAATTGTATAAATACCACAAGATAGATACAATATCAGATGTTTTGAAGGACTCTGTGATCTATTCATGTGAAAGTTGGGAGAGAAATTCTCTTTTATTTAGTAGGTGAGGTAGATTAGCCCAATACATTACAGGAACTAATTTCCTCTGCCAAACACACATATTGAATAATGGGAAGTGGGTTTTTAGTTCCCGACCTGGCTCAGAATGCAGTTGTTAATTTAGTTGGACAGGTCTTAAACTGACCTTAGCATTAACAAATCCATAATATTGACGTTATATGTGTTTGCAATTGCATTTGCAATGCTGAACAGTCCTGCTTTGACTCATACTGAATGTCCAAACATATATCTACAGTGGATTCTTTCTGTGTCTATGTTAAAGTACACATTTAATTTCACCTCAGAACTGATAGGACTGATAAAGCAACATTTGCACAGATTTTTCTTGCATTAGTTTTTGTAGCATTCCCCCACCAGAAAACAACCAAATTATTGTCGTGTTTGCAAAAGTTGGTGTTGAATTATTCGGTTTTACTGGGATGCAGTACTGTAAAGACCTACTTTACTGATTATCAACATGCCTCTTCTTGTCATTTTAACAGAATGAAAAAAGCATGTAGGACACGTGTCCAGGTAAACAAATGAATTAAGAGCAAGTTTAGCTTAGTGCAGAAAGGGTTGATTTTCATTTCCCTTTTTTCTGCAATCAAAATACTGATTTTAATTTTTTTTTTTTTTTTTTTTTGCAAAATGAAGTACATGTACATACCAGCAAAATATATACATACATTCTTTGATTATTTCTTGTCAAAACACTATAAATAAAATGACTGATATCATGTTCTGTATTAAACCCAACCCAAATACAGTATTAAAAAAGTATTGCCCAATATGTACACTTCCATTGTAAGGTTTCCATTGTTACAGCTATAATATGTTATTTTCAACAAATGACTTGGCCAGTTAAACTGGAACTTATCTCACAAACAGGAAATGAGCTGGAGCATATTTTTTCCCAACCCTTTGTTACATTTCTGTGTAAAATATGCAAACTGCTGTTTTTACTTAATTGATCTTTAATATGAATCAATGCAAAAGTTGTTGTAACAAAAGTCACATTATTGTGAAGCAAAGGGAAAGAAAAAAAAAACAATAGAACCACACACTTCACATAAATAATATCTATTTGCATGACTTTAAGAAGATTGCATCTTGATTTGCATCTCAAAATATGTCCAGGAAATTTTAAAGGCACCTTTGAAGAACTGGCTATTTAGCTTGGTTCACTGTGGATAATTCAGCCAGAAAAGGAACCACCCCAAGTTTAATTTTGAACTACCAGCCTTCTGTGACTTTGGAGAGGCATATATTACTGGAACTGGTGGCAACCTGTTGGTCATGCTGCGCTTGTATTCCAATGCTAAGGCCAAACATTGCAGCACCTGGTCATGTCGCCAAGTAAACTGTCCTAGGCTAAAACCCACCTTACATCCTGTTAAAATGTGTCTTAATGTAGCTGGTGATGAACACAAAGGACACCATGGATCCTCTCCTTCTCATAGATTAAGGTTCTGTGGTAATAGGTGAAGATCATATGTTGACTGGATGAGGAAACTGATCCCGTTCTCATTCCATTGTCTCGTCAGCCGATCTTGCTTTTTTCCACACTCTGCCATCTCGTCCATCCTCCCTGCTTGGTCTGGGAAACTGCCTTTACAAACCTCATCCTCTCCTCTACCAGCTTCCTCCATTGAGCTGGAGCTGAACTGAGACCAAGGCCTCCTCTTCCATGCTGTACTTGCCCCATAATTTCACTGATACAAAGGGCAGCCTTTGCATCTTCCACTGCTTCCTTTGCTGCCAACTTTCTTCCAGTTTTCAACACAGGTGCTGCCTTCCTCACACATTTGTTTTGTGACTCTACCAATGTTTAAGTGCGAACCTTGGCGCACTTGAACTCCTCAGTTAGAGCTCCTCAGTTAGAGCTGTATGGTAAAGGGATACTGGTAGCTGCAGTATCCCTTTACCATACAGTCCCACTCTGCTGAGGCAGCATGGAACTCCTAACCATTTCCTGATATATGAAAAGATTAACGCTTCCAGCTTCTCTACTGTTGTCAAGGAAACCTCATACACAGGGAGTGGCCACAGCAACCTTGGCAATAGTCCAAATTGAAAGCACCAGAGTTTAAGTTTGCATGGTAAAGCGTTGTTGTCTATGCATTTCAACCCTTGCACTGCTTGTTGTCTCACTTCTCCCACATGAACTGTGTCCTTTAGGTCCTATCATACCATCTCCCAAGACTTTTCGCAAGCTTCTCAGACACTGTTGGTATTTCCTCAACATTATCGTAGAACCTCTTACCCAGTACTTTTAATTATAGAGATGCTTGTTGACTTAGTGGGCTTGAATTGCATTTGTACCCATTCAGTGCAATATCACTATCAGATTATGCTGCCAGTGTA